>NC_081163.1:36190257-36457757 GCF_012432095.1 Onychostoma macrolepis
TGTGACGGGTTTAATTGATTTAATGAAGTCATCAGCTCAGTGGATCCATTGCTAGCACCTGTCACTGTCGAACATGTCGGAGCGTTAACAACGAATCAAGGCATGGGATGAATTAAAGAAGCTGTTTTTTGGAGAGAGGAAAACAAGCTGAGACAATCTTATGTCTCTAGAAATGCTTGTGTTGCAATGTCATTAAAAAAAGAGACTTAAAGAAACACTCTGAGGTGAAAATGTCAAGCTGACAGAGATAAACAGGACAAACCCAAATTTTACCACACTGGTACAAATGTTTTGTCATTAGCTGTGTGATAAGAGCAGACGGCTTGTCTTGTGCTAGGTTTTGCTCTCACTTATACACTTCTGCAAGGAGCAAATGGGAAAATGTCATATTGACTGTGGCATTTCTTCCCTCCGATTCTATTATAAATACTGAGCAGCGCAGGTGAATGTGTGAGCTGTCTTCAGATAAGAGTATTAAGAGTTTTTAGATTGAGTGGTTGATATATTTATCTTGTCTATGACTGATACAATGTGTTTTTTTTTTTTAAATATTAACTTTCTTGGCGATACTGGATGCAATATTGTTTAAACTAGCCTAAAGCTTTCCGATAATACCAAAAGATTGCTCTTGCTCTGAGCTAAATGACATTTTCACTTTTGTGTTCTTGGTACACACCAAACATTTCCACTATAATGTGACATATATTTATTGTAATATGACAAGTTTTGAGGAAAGTTAACTCTATTAAGTTATGTAGCCTAGTATTTTGTAGTACAAATGTCAACAAGAGGAACAAAAGTGAGTTTTATCTTTCCTCCACAAATAATGCGAGTAACTCTCTCTGCAAAATTGTTAGTGATGCTATTACTTCAACAATATTTGTGCCAGCCATCCCAAGCGTCTGCCGTCAAAGTGGCTCTCTCGCCGGGTGCTGCATAAAATTATATGCTTGAAAATCCCAGAGCATTTGTACCGTATGTCTCCTTATTACTAATTCATCCACTCTCTGTGTAGCTGTCACTGTTATTTGTCTGACAGGGATGCAAAATGATTTATTGAAGACATATTTGAGTAATTCCACAATGAAGTATGACAATAATGATACTAGGTACCAAAACAACATAACTTGGGAGAAGCCAAATCTGTCCCCATTGACGGAGATTGTTGGATATACAGGCCTGCAAACTGATAAAAATGATATCTATTATGTTGCCAGTTGCCCAGTGTCTTGACTTATAGTTGCTAAGCAATGGGCTTCTCGCTGCGGTCCTGTTTTGTGTTGTACTCCATCATCATGAAACATCTACAATCTGCTAATTAGCTGCTGTTCAGGCAGAATGGTTGTGCTGTTTCACAAGCCCGCAAAGCTCATATTACCAGCTACACCTGCCTAGGAGAGACAGATTTGAACAACTTATTGCTAAACTTTGGAGCTGTATGGAGAAGATTTAATTTCATATACAGTGACAGTCAAAAGTTTTTACAAGTTTTAGGTTACAGTAATTATATATCCATCCTGAACAGGGCAGACATATCCTCATATGTTCAATTGAACACCCTGCAACTATTCAATATCCGCAAATAATAGACAATTATACAAAATTTAAAAGCTGTATTGGCATACTAGGATGATTTTAATTGTATTTCAGGGTTTTAAAATGTTTTGGACTATTTATTTAGGTCTTGAATTACAGCAGTTGTTGAAATTCAAATGCACTGGCTGTAGATGAACTTGAAAAAACAAAACAAAAAACACACATTTAGAATTAAATTAAATATTAAATTTAATTAAATTATCCATCAGTGAGCAAGCCTAAAGTATATATACATAAATAAAATAAAATTAAATGATATTAAATTAAAGCTTTGCAAACCATCAGTGAGCAAGCCTAAAGTATATATACTGTACATAAATTAAATTAAATTTAATTAAACTAAATTGAATTAAATAATGCTTTACAACCCATCAGTGAGCAAGCCTAATATACATACACTATATTGCCAAAAGTATTGGGTCACCCCCTTCTAATGAACAGGTTTGACTACTTTAGTAATTACAAATCTTAATGTTTAAGCATATAATGATATTCTCGGGAATTGTGTGCTTCTCTTTTTAAAGCAACAGTTTGGACAGGACCCTTTTCTATTCTAACATGACAATGCCTCTGTGTATAAGTCTGCAGAAAGCCAAGTCCTAATCCAAGCTGAACACCTCTGGTGTGACTTTAAATGCAGATCTTGAGCCAAAAACTCTTCACCAAACACCAATGACTCGTACATATGGGATACAGTCATTTTAGACACTTCCAAAACTGTTGCAACAGAGATGGAAATACAATTTTTAAATACATGAATTATGTTTCCATCTTTGTTGCCACAGTTTTGGAAGTGCCTTTTTCTGTTCTAAAGAAGGGGGTGTCCCAATACGTTTGTCCATATAGTGTATGTACAAGTGATTGGTGTTTGGTGACGAGTTTTTGGCTCAAGATCTGCATTTAAAGTCACACCAGAGGTGTTCAGCTGGGATTAGGACTTGGCTTTCTGCAGACCAGTCAAGTTCTTCCACACTTTTTATTTACATAATATATGTGTGTATACTGTGTATATTTATTATGTATATATAAATACACACACATGCATGTATATATTTCAGAAAAATATGTTATGTTTAAATATTAAATATATTTATATATAATATAAATTATATGAATATAAATATATACGTGTAAATATGTGTGCACGTGCACGCGCGTGTATACCGAGACCATAGCACGATTATTAATTTTAACATTAATTGTTCACTGAATAGTCAGTAGGACAGAACTGACGCTTTGACCACACACACAGCAGAGAGGCTGACAATGATTCATGATGACCTTATAATAGAATGTCCTTGCTGCATTTGAAAAAGGTTGGTTACTGTTTTGTCAGCAAAGAAATTCTTGTATGGTCTGTGCTCAAATTAAACCACCTGGTCTGTGCTTAAAAACACAAATAAAAATCAAACATAATTACATTCACATCCATTCATCAATATTTCCATTATGAAGCTGTCAAGAAGGACAAGTGCTGAAGTTTGGATTTTTCATAAAAATCTATAGTTATTTTTACAGGAAAACACAGAGTGAATAACACAGCAAGTGATGGCCGCACTACTTTTAAACTGCAAACAGCTCTTGAAAGTCAGAATGAGAATTATTAATTTGTGTCTGACAGTTTAATACTGTATGCTGCACTTGGCCACAAAACAGCATTAATTTTACTCCTAATAATTTATTGCATAACAACTACCATGAGATAACAGAGTGACCAAAGATGCTAGGAACTCCCATTCATTAGCACAAACACATTACTGTGTTCGCGTTCGATTGCTGAGAGAAGCTCGGACATGTTCTGTGAATTCAACCAGCGAATCCACATTATTCAGTGTTAAGTGCCAGTTGGAAATAAATAGGCCAAATCTGGAAGTGCAAGCTATTAGTTTAACACACTGTACCCCCTCCTATTATATCAGCAGACTGTGAATAAAAATTTCACTAGTTCATGTGAATGATTATTTAAAACTCTGTGGTTTTGCATAGTTACTGTATGACCCAAGATGAGAGACCACAATAGTGCACTGTGATTATTATTAAGATTATATGTTTTAAACATTTCTTCAAAATTTTGTGTTTAATTCAATGTGTTTATGTGTTAATTTACTACCAACTCAGTAAATTAGTACAAATTTTAGTAAATCCTACAAAAAGGGTTTTTAATGCTTACATAGCAAGCAATAAAAGCTACAAATAATGTTTACAGATCTTGCCCTGCAAACAGTGTAAATCAACTGCTATAAAAAAGGTTTACAAGACTAGTGATTCATGCACATGCATTCATTTACACGTACAGGAAGTTGCAGAAGAAGAGCACATTTACAGGAAAAATAGGAGGATTAAAAAAGAAAGAGGAAGAATCAGAGTTTACATGTGCACAGATAAGAGTGTAATGCAAATGTCTTTTGGAAAGCCCCGCTAGCTCCTTGAAGTAGCTTGTCACGGTGACGCCCCTGGATGTTCCTGGAGCTCCGTAGCTGATTAGTATCTTATCCTTCCCATCATCCCCTGAGAGGAACATCCCTAAAAGCTTCCATTCTTCTGGGAAGACTTTCCGATAGACGTTGCGGGAAAGAAATATATGATTCTTTGTCTGAACTTAATTCAATTGTGGTTCCATGGTAAATGTAATTTTCTTTTTACAAGCAGCAAGAAACAAGGATGGTATATGTAGGGTATGTTGGCAGGAAGCACAAGACATTTCTCTGTATTGGCAAATTTCTCTTTGAGTGAACCAACAAACAGACCAATCCTCAATTGTTTCAGCCCAAGATCCACAATGGTAACCCTCAAAACTGCAACATGACAGAACTCCTCTAAATTTCTACATACCAGATTATTAATTACTAATATTCGTTCTCATTCAGGAATGAGGAACAGGAAATGTCCTTCCCAGTTCAGTAATGCTACATTAGCACACATTTTCAGTTATTACCTTAAAGAGCCCCTATTATGCCCCTTTTTTCAAGATGTAATATAGATCTCAGGTGTCCCCAAAATGTGTCTATTTCAGCTCAAAATACCCCACAGATCATTTATTATATCATTTTGAAAATGCCTATTTTAAGTGGAACCAGAAACATGCTGTTTTCTGAGAGGACACACACAGAAAGCGGCTGTCACACTGCATGTGAGTACTAAACGAAGTTCTCTTTTATGTATTATTGCACTTAAACTGTCAAATACACCCAAGATTATGTTAAAACACAGAATGTGCTTCTTGGGACTCTTTAAGGCTAATTGCTAAAGCTATCATTGTCTGTGTCTGTTTTCACTGGCGCTGCCTTCATGAATGATCGTGAATAGGAATATGGTAGTAAAAAATTGCATATGAAAGCAATGTGAGTCGATCGCTTGAAGTTGTTGAGCTCATGATCAGAGGTGGGACTTATAAAGTTTGTGATAGCATGAGACCAGCTATGTTGTTATTTTTATCCAGCCGTGCTCAACGTCTGTGTAATTCATAAACGCAAATTTATTATGCACAGTATAATCAGATGACTGACTTTGTTTTCTGTAAAGATAACAGGCTTGTATTAATAGTGGAATGTTTATTTGCAAAGGCTAGCACTGCTAATGCTGGAGCAACAGCTCATTTGCATTTAAAGCAACATACTCAAAATCAGCGTGTTTTGGCTCATACCCTAAAAGTGGCCATTTTAACAAGCTATAAAAATTTATCTGTGGGGTATATTGAGCTAAAACTTCACATATACACTCTGGGGACATCTAAAGCTAAAGTCTGTCTGCACTGGACGCAATAAAGCGACCGTTGAAAATCATTTGAAATTTGTGTCAATATGTCATAATTAGAACGCGGCAGCAGTTTACTGTCAGGGATTTGTCGTGTCCCATCCAGTGTAGACAGCATCACTGATTATAATGAGTTCTAATGTATTTTGTCATTCTGTGCCGTGCCGCTCGCGTCCGGTGAAGACACAGTGTTATTACGATAAGGCAAGAAGTAGGACCAGTGTAAATATTGGATCAACTTTCCAGCGCTGGAGAGAACTCAAGGAGCGGGAAGGCCTGCGATTGGATGCCGAGGTTTCTTTGTTTCTTCTCAATAGGTGAGTAACATTGGTTTTGCTTTGTTTCACAAAACTGATCGTTGCCTGGGTTGCGTACGTATGTGTGGGTGGACCTAACAAAATAGGGGCAAGACCCTTTTGGGGTGTTTGTTTTGGTGATTTATTGGCTACATTGGCTATCAGAAATCACTTACCCCACCTTTAAGCAGAGCAGAAAGAAAAGAACATTCCTTATACTATCAAATTAGTTCCTGCGAGTTTAATTGAGAGAGTTTTGTTACCGAGCATGGAAATATCTCCCTCAGAGTCTGGATCCTGCCAGGTAGATAGAACAAGGGCATGTCGCCGCACTAACACTATGTATACTTGACTGAAACTTACAAACTACTTTCAGTTGTTGCTCCACACAGAGTTTTTGTTTTTGTGTGATTTTTTTTTTCCACTTTACCAGCAAGCTGTGTCTCAGGGGATGCCAGACTGTCTTTGCAAAAGATTTAAGACATTGGTGAGCAAAACAGGACGCATGAGTGTTTGGTGGCAAAATGAAGGAAATGCTTTCAAAATGTAGCTGGAAATAAAACGTGAGATTTTACTGGTAGAGAGGAGAATGCAAGAGGAAACAGAGAAGAAAGATAAGTGATAATGACCTGTGTTAATGTGAAGATGCAGGTGTGAAGAGGAGTGTGTGAAAGAGAGAAAGAGAGCTTTTTTTAGACTTTCTGTAAATATACTGTGGAGACAGCAGAACATTATGCAATAGGCCAGATTTTGCATATATTGCTGCTTTGTGCTCTTGAAATTTCAGTTACAAAGCACAAAGATGTCCATTCAGTCACAAGCATTTTGGATGTTTATTTTATTTAAACAAATAATATGTTAAAGCATCAAATATTGTGATAAACTGCGACCGATTTTGCAAATTATCTGTAAATTCTATTGCAGATATTCCTAGAGGAAATGAAGCAGATATGACAGAGAGGAGTGAAGTGATTTGGAGTGAAAAGAGAATAGAAATAAATATATGGGTGAAATCATAGGCAGAGAGAGAAAATGAAGGAAGTGAGGCAGTATGTGAGTGAAAAACTGAAAAGGGATCAAGGCCTTGAGAAAAGATGAGAGAGAATGAGCTTTGATTTCATGCTTGTGTGCATGTGCTGTCTTTGGAGATAGAGACGAACAGAGTGCAGTGCCAAGAGAGATAGGTGACTTTCTCTGAATACTACCTCCCTGCATCTCGGTATATCAGCATTTCTGTGTCTTTTTACGTTAAAAGATGTGAATTTACTTTGATTAAAGTTGAAAAGAGAACGTTTGTTTGTCACTAGGTTCATAAGCTTATTGAGGACTGGGTTAAACTCTATAATATGCCTACTATATCTGGAGAGAGATGTCTGTTAGCATTCCCACCATCTCAGTGACAGTTGCCACCCTGTTGCATGACCTGTGAAAAGAAAGAAAATGTTTGAATAGTTGTCAATGGATACAAATGCTTATGGTATCTGCAGAGGCTAATTGGACTATGATTATCAGCCTCGTTTAAACTGAGATCCTGTTATATAGATGCAAAGTTTCTCACAAAAACAAAACAAAACAAGATAATAAAGTCACAGAAACACTGAGGGACTCTCCTTTAGGAAGACCAAAAACCAAAGAACTACAAATTATGGAAGCCACCTTAGAAAAAACAAGAAAAAGGGAAAAATATGGGATCAAATTTGTTAAAAAAAGTCACATTGTTATATATGTAAGATTATAAAGTCACAAACAACACACAGTCGCAATGTGATATACTTTATAGTCACAATTACAAAAAATTAAGTTGTATTTGTGAGGTATAGCCACACTGTAGCAAATTCGCAATTGAGAGATATAAAATCACAAAATGAGTAACAGCCACAGTAGTGATATACAGTGTCACAATTATGAAAAAACAAAGTTGCAATTGTGAGACACGGTTAAATTGCAATAATGTCGAAATTGTGAGATATACAGTACAGTCATAAAACAAGAGACAGTCACAATTCTGATAAATGCAATTGCAACAAATATTTGTGAGTAGTCACGTTGTGAAATATAATGTCACATCATAATGTATAAAGTCACAAATGAGAAACAGTGTTGCAGTTGCAGAATATATAGTCACATTGCAAGTTGGAATTACAAGATATGTTCCACAACCATTCAACCTGTTCATGTGCTAAACAAGACTACTTAAACTACAGTGAAACTGAATTTTCACTGTAGTTCAGAAGTTCACAGAAATTAAACATTTCAGTTAAATTAGTTCACAAAAATCAAGCACTGACTTGAACGGCAATGTTGGTCAAGAAAAGAAGACCTTCTAATCTGCTCAAGCTCATAATATCTGGTAAAGTCAAGGCATCTTTTCCCCCACAAGAAAAGCAAGAACACAGCCTCAGAGGACAGTGTGACTGATGTGTGACTGAGGCTCTGTTGCAGTGTGAGTAAAGGATGAAGAATCCTGCCCGATGCCAAGCCGCAGGAGTCCAGCTATGATGGGCACTGGTTTTGATGGTTTCAGTGGAGCGTGTTTGATCTCTCCAACTGAAAGGATATTTTGCATTGCATTGGTTAAAACATTCAATTGGCTGGCTGAAGTTTGCTCAGACTTCCAGTCACAACAATTACCAAACCAAGCCATTGTTAGTCTGTGCGCAAACTCTTTACCATTATTGATGAAAATCGGGGACACAGATAAATTCTTTAAATATTCTCTAAATTATCAGCACCATGGGATGCAAATCTCTTACACAGAGAGGCTGTACTGAAAGATTCATCTCTGCTCTTTGCAGAAATGTGTTTATGTATACTAAGTGGAGAAGGTGGAATCCATCCACATCCTGAAATCGACACGCACCTCCTCTTGCTTCAAGGCATCATGTTTTTGCAGCCATAAAGCTTTATTCAAGCTTACGGCCCATGGTGAGATGTTTTTAGTCCCATTCACAACGTTCCATTAACTCGATACAGCTCATTACACTTCCTGATGCTTTAAAAGACAGCAGACTGGAGATGATATTAGAATGATGAAGCCTAATTGGACATAAGATGGGTAGCTGATAGGGCTTGGCAGTCTAGTTTAAGGTTGTAAAGACATAACATAAACATTCCAGTTGCAGTGGCTCTTACCCTCTTGACTTCAGGGCGCCCTTTTGTCCAAGACAATAGTTGAGGTCCCTCCTATCATTTGAAAGCGATCCACACGTTTTCTAATATGATAAAGAGAACACATTTCACTCTACCAAGCTTTTGGTGGGTCTCAAGCTTAATTATACTTCTCTAGGTGAGTCCTTGCATGAAAAAGTTAAGGAACCCCTGCCCTTCTCCTGCCAATTCTAATTTAAATGATTATAGACCACATCGCTTCCAGCATACAAACAGGCCCTAGAGTAACAGCTCCCACTAGCCTTTTACAATACGGCCTAATGCACAGGAGCCCTAACCTAATGCTCTTATAACAGCTCAGAGTCTTTCCTGAATCTTATGGCCCTCCAATCTCCACAGACAATCTCTACAGCCTTTAACCTCACAAATTATTCACAGGCATGCACTCTTCCATTCAAAGGCTTCAAAGAAAGACATAGGGTTTACATTAGCCCACCACTTAGAGACACCAAAAAGAAGCTATTAAAAATTCCAGAGTGCTGACCTCCTGAAAACGACAGTACAGAACAAAAATAATGGACCTTGCAACCTCTACATGACATCTACTGTATATTAAAATACTGTTTCTGGAAGCAACAGAGTGTCGACGTGTGACGCAGTGAATGATGCATCACAAAATCAGAGACACTTCCCTTGACACATGTTCAGCTTGAGATGGGTAACGTTGTAAAACGTGTTTTAAAAAGTATAAAATATGAATAGCTTCAAGGCAATTTTAAAAAGTGACAGTTATGATTTATTATCTTTGCTGAATGTAATGCTGTTCAGTTGCTGCAGGATCCAACAATATGTCAAAACTGTCTGACAGTAAGCCTCATTCTCATACGGTGTCCTTCTATTTGCAGGTGAAGTCTGATGAGATTGACTGTTGAGTTGCTAGTATTTTTAATAAACACATCAGTTAACATTGCTACATATTATGTTAACCCACACCCACTCATAATTAATACATGAAACCTCCTACTACAGAAAAATATACATATGTTACAAATATATATATATATATAACAACTAAAAAACAAGCTAACACTGACTGGCAATCTCACTTTATTAAACTTATTAATCTTTCTAAATCATAAATGTTTAATAGGTTAATCATCATGACAATACACAGGGCCATTTTATTGAGGTTCACTCCTGAGAGCATTGCTTTATTTGTTGGTAGTTTTGCCCCCTCCTCACCTTCTCTGGCCTTTAATATCTCTGGCCATAATAGCACGGGGCTAGAGGCAGACTGGAGTAAAAGCATGGTACTGAATTGTCTTTGAGGATGAAGTGTTGATTCTTTGTTCTCAGAGCACAGTGAATATCTGACACACGATCTGGGGTAGAATGAATGGCTCTCGTATGGGCTGTGAATTTGTCTATGCAAGCTCAAAGTGATATATATATATATAGGTCTATGCCATGTATACTATTTTATCTGACACTGCAAAGCTGCAGAGATTCAAAAAGAGACTCTTTAAGATGAAGTAATATGTGCCCCACTAGCATCACCAAACAGAATTGTTAAAATTATGACTATTTTCAAAGACTCCTGTTTAGCCCCGTCTCACACTTATGCCATTGGTTGTGATGCTTAAAAAAAATTGTATAGGCCTACATTTTTGGACATTTAAAATAGTACTTGCATGATATTCCAGTAAGTACCTTGAAATAATTGGTAAAAATATTTTTTGTTTAAAATTGTAAAAAATGTTTGTACCATGATATAAAACATCAAAGCATGGTTTTTAACACCTTTGTATAAAGGGCTTAAAGAAACTGCAAGAAATTGCACACTTCATGTTTAAATCTGAAGTGTGTAACAGAGTGCAACAGTTCATTTTCTCCACATGGGAACTTATTTTTAATGATTATGTCATTCATTATGTCACTATAGTTCCTTCTCTCATTAAAGTCATTAAACGGCTAGTTCACCCCAGAAATTAAAATGCTGTCATTAATTACTCACCCTCATGTCGTTCCAAACCCATAACACCTCCGTTTATCTTTGGAACACAAATTAAGATATTTTTGATGAAATCTGAGAGCTCTCAGACCCTGCATAGACAGCAACGCAACTGAAATGTTCCCAGTCCCAGAAACGTATTAAGGACATTGTTAAAATAGTGTCCATGTGACATCAGTGGCTCAACTTCAATTTTGCAAAACTACAACAATAACTTTTTGTGCGCAAAGAAAACAAAAATAACATATTTCATTCAACAATTCTTCTCCCCGAGTTACCGTCTTTCAACATTTTTGAGAGTACACAGAATATGACCAGAACGACATAAACAAAGCTTTTAAACGCCCTTATGTTGGTGTCGTATTTATGCTGCTAGAAGAGGCTATCATCTTGCAGTTAGTCAGCTTGCTCTAACAAAACAATTTGCCTGTCCTGTGAATCCTTGGTTTTTGGCACTAGAGTTTGTTTGTATTGATTTGGATTTGTTTACTTATGTACCTTTTAGCACTCTCAAAAAAAAAAAAAAAAAAACCTGTCACTGGGGTGGTGCCTTTTCAAAAGGTACACCTTTTTACCTTTTGACAAGCTGTTACACTCTGAAAGGTTTTTTGTTTTTTTATTGGAGAGAAGTTTCATCTACACTTTATCTCACAATAATGTGGAATTAATATCATGTTTGTAAGATTTACAGAATCTCAGACACATTGATCATCTGAGATACACTTTGATAAACTGTAAAGCTGATGCCATTTGTCTGGACCAGAGGAGGGCCGCAGTCTGAAAAGAAAAAGAACTCTTGCGAGAATCAACGTCTGAACACTGTCTGACAAACACTGTAAAGCTGATATAAAGCCACCCAGCTTTATATTAAGCTGATGTAAAGCTGCTTTGACACAATTTGCATTGTTAAAAGCGCTATACAAATAATAGTGACTTGACTTGACTAACAAGCCTCACAAACACACACACCCAACAGAGAGAGACAAAAGTTTCACACCTTACGAATGATTACACTATAACAATGCAACTGTTCATGTTTTGATGTCATTTGAAAGGTCTCTGTGTGTCTGGTAAAAGGTCTCATTCTCTTAAACAATAGGACAGACGGCCATCCAGATTAGAAAATACTGAAAACAGACTACTCCCAGTGTCTTTGATGCAAATGATCTTCTGTCCCAAAAGGTGATAACTCTACTTGATCAATGCAAATTCCAATTGTAAGTCCCTGTCTCCATTTCGGGGGATGTTTATCTTGGTCAGAGTACTTAATGAAATGCTGCAAGAAGATCAGGGCCTTCTGTAGCCGGAAACCTGCGCTCAGGTTAGTAACGGACTAAAACGCTCCGGCTAACACATTGGCATTTATTATGTATACTTAGACTGTAGAGGCTATTAAAGCAACAGTGTGTTGTTGACCAACCTAAATTCAGGTCAGCCTCGACCTCTGATTAATGTAATATTATTCTAACTAAGTGTAGGTGAGAAATCATGGCATGATTATATAAAATTACTTAGATGAAATTAAGTTGTTCAACTTGGTTCTATAGTAATGGTCATGACCTCTGGTTAGATATAGTCTTACCTTAATTAAGTGTGTACAGATCTATGGGGACTAAATAAAATTATTCTAGAATGAGCAAAGTATTACACGGGCCATCCAGAATATTAGTCAATCGCCTCGGTCTAATGAGCAAGACTGACGAGTTTGTGAGTATGAGATCTGTATACCGGCAGCTACGAGACTCAAAGTGAATGAAATTCAATACGATTAAAGAGTGAAATAGAATAATCAAATATCTGAATAAGAATAATTAGAAATGAACAAACAACCGATTGGCATTTCAGCCTTAAATTTAAGATCGTCAGATTAGAGTTAAAGAGAACTTAAATTAAAGAACTTTGCGCATTGAAAAGACCAAACATTGGACACCTTCCTTGGACCAATCGTGTGGACCTTACATGTTCTTGTGTAAAAGTATGTTATTTGTTGTTTTTCCTTCAATTACATTTTCAAGGCTGTTTTGAACCTCTAATAAGACTGAAGTCGTCTTAAAAGGTTTCTTTTTACAGGCACACATCAGACATGTGCTATTTTCTGAGACTGCTGGTCCAGTTCTATACAGCTGTGATTGAATCTGTCCTCTTGACCTCTGTGTTCGTCTGGTTTGGCTCTGCATCATCGCACTCTAAGAGGAAATAATTGGTTGCCAGCTCTCCTCACTCACAGACATAAGCATCTACAGCAAGACGAAAATGAAGGTGGGAAATATCATGGTCAACCCATCCTACCATAGCCATTTTCTTTTTCTCCGTCTCCCCTCACAGCAGAGAACAGTTATGCCCTGAAAACTAGGACAAATCGACACCTGCACAGCTTCTTTCTCCAGGCCAGAGCTCCTGCCAACACGGTCAGTTCCCTCAGCATTGCTTTGTAACCCAGCAAACCTTTTTATTCACATTACAACTTCCAGTCATTTTTCTTGAAGCGTCTTGTTAAACTTTTTGTTTTCTATGCAAAATAATTCACTTTGTGCCCTTAAGCCATACCATAATGCCACTGAATTATGATAGCATGACCAAGCGATATTGTGTTCTTAAAGAAATATAGCACAAGCTTACTTACCAAGCATAATATTTCACAAAAGTTAGCTTTTGAGCGATAAAACAACAGAAAAACTTTTCAAAATGATGAGTAAATTTTAATTTTGAATGGATTAAATAAGTAATAAATAAATGTAGACACGTTGGTGTTGTTAACTTGAGGGGGTAAATGACTTTCTACTTCCACTAAAGTTATCTTGGGACCAGTTAATGGTCAGACCAGACCTTGTAAAAAAAAATTGTTTCAAAAAGTTGTTTCAACTTAAAATAATTTGTTACCCCACTGACTTAATTTTTTTTAGTTTAGTCAACTTGAAATTTTAAGTTACTCAATGTTAATTTAAGGGACAACTCAGAATTTTTAGTTTAGTCAACTAAAATATTTAAGTCAGCGTGGTAACAAATTATTTTAAGTTGAAACAACTATTTTTTTTTTTTTTACAGTGTAGTTTAGATGCAGTATTACTGGATACTTTGTCTATTTAATGTAAAAGGTTCAAAACAAAGCCATGGGAGTATCAACTGTCGCATCTCCGATCAACACAGTAGTGTTTAGCTGATTTTGTTTTCGACTAAATGAGTGTCTTTTCAGTTGGTTGAGTGAATAATTCAATGATTCAATTGACTCAGACATATAAAAATAGTGACTTGTGACTACTGAAAAATCCCCAGCACTAATAACAGACTGACTGTCTATCTGGAGCAAACACAGACGGGCGAGTCCCAGTGCAGATTTGATTTGATTTTGATTTTCTACACCCTCGACTTTAGGTTCTCTCACACGTTCAGCAGCACTGAACCCACAACATCAACTCTTGAGGGGCGCCCACCCACACGCATAAAACGAAAGAAGCCAAAGCATCTAACCTCTGTGTTTGTGGCTTTTCAGAAAATTAAAAGAGATTAGAACACATTATGGCTTTACAAATTGTAAACAAGTGTTGACAACTGGTGGTCTTTGCATCCAGAAGCCCACACATTTTCCTCAGTTTGTGACTTGCCAGAAAACTGCAACAAGAAAAATTCTTCCCATCTTGCGTTTTCCTCAATCATCTGCCTCCTCTTTGTTTAGGCCTATTCCCTCAGAGCTCTTTCCCGAATTTTCTATATCACCTCCCACAACTCTAAATACATCTCCACTGACATTTTGATAAGTTCTTCTTCTCTCTCAGCTGAAATTGCACTTTCATAGATTGAAAATGGACATTCAGTCATCCATAAACTGTATGTATTTGTGTTGTGAGAAAGCCCCAGATGCGTTTTCACATGGCTAATGTCCATATCCTCCTAATGGCCTTTCTGATGGCTCGAATCTGATTTAAGAGCCATGTGCTTCATATTTATGGAGAGAGAAAAAGAAATACAGGGAAAGACATAGAGGCAAAGGGGAGTGAATGGTTTCTCCTTTTTTCTTATAGCCTACTTAAAAGTGCGTTCAGCAGTTCGGTGCTTATTTAAAAGGTTTATGAGCGATCATAATGGTGTCCAATCACATGAGATGACTGTATTCATAATAGTTTTCTGTAAAATGTGTTCTAATTATGTAGATGATGCGAGTAGTGATGTTTATTCTGAGTACAAGTCCACACTCTGGCAAAACCTGCTCATAAAAACACAGCCCAAAGGTGTTAATAAAGACACCTTTTACAGATCTATTTTTATGAAAGTGTAATCTATTAAGCGTAATCATTAACTAGAATGAAATGTGAAGAATCTGTAGCTAATTTCTATTCAGTTATTTGTAATGCTTAGGCAGGACTTTGTTAATTCGGCCAAAATCAGGGGCCGTATTCACAGCATTCACTTAAGATTCACTTAAGGCTAAAAGTTGTTGCTAACACAGACATTTTGGAGCATATTTCATCTAAGAGTAATTCAGTAGGACTTATTCAAAATAATCAGAAGCATGCATGTTACTGTAAATCATATTATATACACAATTTCTGACTTAACCCCAAAACTCTACACAATCCCCGAGCATATGACTTGATTTTGACTGAGTCTGTAAGCATAAGAAAACAAGATGCACAACGTAGTCAAAGCTAAGAAGACCCTTATATATGGCTTAAGGGTGCTGTAGAAAAACAATTCATACATCTCTGTAGTGTGAACTCAATAGAACACAGATCAATACGATGCACAACATACGGTTCGAAAGCAATTGAAAGTAAAAAATAGCTGTAGAGTAGCTATAGAAGAATGATGTTTGTTTGTAAGTTTTGTGATTTTATTTTATGTTTTATCAATTGTCAAGAGTATTAACAAACATACAGGCTCAGTACAGCTCCATGTGGGCGAGCAGTGCAAATTCAGAAACATGTTATTGTGTGTTTGATCATTGAAGCTCCTGATGGAGAGCTGGTGAAGTGCCAGGTGACCTCTCAGCACCTTACATTAAACATAACCTTTCTACAAACCTCATTAGCATCACCTTTAACAGGAGAGACTGTCGGCCTGCACAGCTGTTTACACATTGCTTTATACATTTAGTGCAAGCAAATTAGCTTCAGTGTGCGTAAAAATATCACAATGCTCATATTTGTGCAATGAATGAAAACACTGCCTTTGTATGCCATTTAAGTGAGGTATTTGGTTTAATGTTTTTTCTTTGTCCTTGTGAAATATCCATTATTTTCTTGGCAAGCTTAAGAGGGAATGAAATGTGTATGCCCAGGGAAATGTTGCTTTTCTTTTGTGTCTGTCGTTTACCACAGGGAACAACTTCTCTTTTAATCCACCTTTGTTGAAGACAGAAGGGATTGAGATGAATCAAATTGAAACTGACTCTGGCATAAATAAATGAAAGCTCATCTGGGTCTGGGTGCAACGCGGGCTGAAAGGAAAAAGACCTGATTATGTTTGCTCTTTCTGCTGTTTTAATAAACTGTCTGTCTGTTGTTAGAGGCTGTGAACTTAGAGAAGTGCATATAGGATACAGATCTATATGATTTGAAATCACAATACAGAAGCAATGAAGGCTAAATTGTGTTTACGTAATATTTAAAGAGGAAGTATGTAATTTTGTTGATTAAAAAAATATTTTTTCTTTGCCAGCTTAAAATGCAGAAATGAATGCCTTCTCTGTTTGTTTATCCTTAAACGATAAAACTTCTTTAAATAACAGAAAAAGACAGAGTTCATCTTTACCTTTTTCTGGAGTCACCAGCAAAAACATTTCTTAAAGGGATAATTTACCCCAAAATTTAAATTCTATCATTATTTACTCACCCTCAAGTTGTTCCAAACCTGTATGACTTTCTTTCTTCTGTTGAACATAAAAGAAAATATGAACAGTTGCTAGTCCCCATTGACTTCCATTATTTGGGAAAAAATACTATGGAAGTCGAAGAGGACAAGAAACTGACTGCTTACCCACATTCCTCAAAATATCTTCTTTTGTGTTCAGGAGAAGAAAGAAACTCGTACAGGTTTGGAACAATTTAAGGATGAATAAATGATGACAGAATTTACATTTTTGGG
Organism: Onychostoma macrolepis; assembly: GCF_012432095.1. Classification (NCBI taxonomy): domain Eukaryota; kingdom Metazoa; phylum Chordata; class Actinopteri; order Cypriniformes; family Cyprinidae; genus Onychostoma; species Onychostoma macrolepis. The sequence continues at coordinate 36,207,103 of NC_081163.1, forward strand.
TGAACTATCCCTTTAAGAGGACGCGTGCCTCCCCCTAGTGTTCAAAAAGGAAGAATCTGTATCCCTCAAGCTGAGTATTTGCAAATCTTTTCATCACTTCTAAAATAAATAAATAAATAAATCTTATTTTCCTGCTTGACATCATAACATTTCAGATCATGCGGAGAAATTGATAGTTTTGACATTGAAACTGGATGACACATTTCTCCAAAAAAAAAAAAAGAATCTGCATCAGCAATGAATCGTAAAAAGCTGCATGATGTCCAGTGAATCATATTATGATCTGATCACAGAAGCTTTATTATGCAGAGGGTAACAGAAGAGCGTTCCTTTGAAGTACAGATTCACGCTGACCTTCTCCCAGACACAACTGATGACTTCAACTACTTCGAAAGGGCTGAGACTGAATTGTCAAGCGTGAAGCCATTCTTTGTCCTCTTATGGATAGTATAGGGATGAGCACTCCTGTTCTTCTTTGACTCTAAATCTTATCTTAAAGCAATGTATGCTCATTACATTGAAAAGCTTAAATATGTATATCTGTACATGTAAATAACATCATCTAACCCATGTTTAGCATCTTGTGCTAAAAATGTATTAAAGTTATAGATTATGCAAATTCAAATCAATATTAATGTCAACAGGCAAATAAAACCACAGAGCAACATGAGGTCGAAGGCACAATGGCGCACAGCTTTGCAGGACTCATCATGGCCTTGAGCTTCAGCTACAGTCATCTATCAAAACAGACAAATCAGTCAGACAAAAAATACGGCAACTGAACAGCTGTGGCTTCTCAACACACATGCATAACAACTTAATGTGTGAGCACGAACACTGGTGAGGAGGAACCTCGTGTGCTGGGATGGAGGAACTGCAGGCTCACAGCATACACTCCTACTGTCATCTATTCTTCTATTAACCGACCTTTTCTGAAAACCTTTCACATCCACCGTGACACATTTGATAAATGCTTAAATATTAATGGAATGGGATACCAAATATCAAAAATGTTTATTCATATCAAAGCAAATATAACGTGGTTCTCAAAAAATGCAATATGATCATCACGCTATAATACATATAATTGGTTCCACAACAATAAAGCCCCCAAACAATCACATTTGTCCACCTATATTTTTACTTACACTTTAACAAACTTCAGCTGTATTTGAAAGGAGGCTGACCTGAATGAACCCAGCAGATGCAAGTCATGCACAACAGTGATGTGCCCAATAGATCTGAAGATATTAAGTGAAGACGTTTACTGTGAAGAGAAGGGAAGTGAATCTTAAAGGTCACAGATAATTAACATTCATATATATACATACCGGTATGGCTTAATATTCTAAAGGAATTTTTTAAAGAGATTTTTTTTTTTTATTATTCATAAAATCAATTATAGAAAACTTTGTTTACAAAAAAAAAAAAAAGAAGAAGAAGAATGTTATATATTCGGTCCTTTTAGTTCTGCTCATATATTGTGCCAAAAATAGTGCATAGTCATTAATTATTTTTAGAATAGAAAATGTCTTTTTGTAAACTGTGAAGCTTTTTGTATAAAGAATTCATTTTTCTTTCTTCTTGCTGTGCATTGGATCTGAAATTCTTATTGTAACAATAATCATCCAAACGTTTGGGACTGGTATGATTTCAATGAAGTCTTCCACTCACCAAGGCTGCATTATTACAGTAGAAACAGTAATACTGTGAAATATTATTACAATTTAAAATAACTGTTTTCTATTTGAATATATAAAACAACAAAACAATAATAAACATTTATAACTATTACCAATGTTGAAAACAGCTGGGCTGCTTAATATTTTTGTGGAAATGTGAAATATGTTTTAAGGAGTTGAAGAGTACAAAGTTTAAAACTGAATTTATTTGAAATATAAATCTTTTGTAACGTTATAAATGTCTTTTTGTCATTTTTTTATTTAATGCATTCATACTTCATAAAAACAGCTGTGTATCCTCACACACTAACCTCCTTAGCACCTCAGTATTTTATTTGGAGTTATCGAACCTCTTGCTTTCTGTATAGCATTTTTTGCAATATTGTAACAGTTTGCTTGTACCTCAGTATTAAACAGAAAATAAACCCACAATTATTAAAACGGCATTAGAATATGCAAATAAATGTGAAAACACTATTCCTTTGGCAAGATGCAGGTAGTAGGCATAAAGTTTACGTTGCTTATGGCAACTCCGTTAAATGTAGGGCTGGGTCTGATATTTTGTGCCACACGTCTTCTTCAGCGTTCCCTAACTGCTGATACTGAACATGATGAGCATCACCCTGAATGTTCATGTGCGGATGTTCAAAGTTCCTCAGTGAATGCTCACTGACATGTTTGGCTCTCTCCACGGCTTTTTCATGTAGTTTGTCCTCCAGAATGGCTGAAGTCTCCCGCTCCACATAAACCTCATAGAGCGATTTATAATACGGCTTCCATCGGGTCGTGAGAGATGAACTTATCGTCAACAAAAATGAAAGGCCAAGAATAAGAATTAGGCCAATTACCTAGAAGACAAAAACAGATAAATGAAAATATGAGAAGTAGCATAGGTCAGTGCAGAACATAATATAAAATAAGCAAAGAATAAATACAACACACCATTTTCACAAGTATCATTTCAGTGAAATCCTTCATAACATGATGCTTTTCGTTAAATTTACAAAGGTAAGATTTATAAACCTAAAAAAGCTGGAAAACATGATCACCAAATTGGTAAAGATGTCTATTAAAGGTAACTGCAATCTAAATATTACTCTAAAAATTAATGGTGGCAATTCTGCATCATGTTTCAGACCAGTGTAATTACTGTTAACTAAAACAAAAATAAATAAATAAATAAAAATACATGTAATCATTAAAATGACTCAAATTAAAATTATTAAAACTAAAACTAATATTGTTTTGGTATCTTAAATAAAATAAAATAAAATATGTTAAACTTGAAATTAGGGGTGTGCGATATATATCGTCTGCGATAATATCGTAATTGTTGTTTTAACGATGTGCATTTTGACATTATCGAGTATTTTGCAAAAACCAAACAAAACACCCCAACAGAGAGCACGCACTCATTACGTGAAGTCTAGACTATAGCCCGTGCCATTTAGAGTGTGTTCCTTCACTGCATGATTCAGTCTATTAAAATGCACTAAGAATGATCACACAATTCAAGATATGAGGGTAGAAAATGTGCGTGTGTGTATTATACACGGTGTATATATAGAGTGAGTGCCGTTTTTGTTCAAAAATAAGCATGATTGTGATATTGATTTTATACAACAGTTCAATAAACAATAAGTTAATATTAAGAGACTTACGTTTTAGACACCATATTTCCTATTTTTGCTTCATTTCGCCAACAAAAAAATAATTCCGAACAGCTACAGCACTGTTTTTTGCGTCTCTGAGCAACATAACGATGTTTAGTTCCTGAATGAATCAACCGTTAAATGATTCGGTTCAGTCGCAATGACTCACTTGTTAACAGTGACTCGCTGCCACCTGCTGGCGGTTTTAATTTCACATTCAAAGTATCTGTTCATTTTAAAATAATTTCAAATATCAGTATTTAATGTTTTATGTTTAAAATATCAAAATATTATGCATTTGTAACTGCAGGTTACAGCACTCCATGTCCTAAACAGTGTGTATAAATACATTTAAATGCCACTTTAGATGCAACTTCTGCAAAGATTAATTTTGTTGATACTGGTTTCATTTGTTTGGTAACAGCCTAAATGTCTTATTATTCTAATTGACTGATTAAATGTAACAATTTGACTCAAAAGAGTCATACTTTTAGAAAAAAAATGGCTTTATTAAAGGTAAAATTGCCCATAAAAGGTAAAAATCAATTTAAAAGTATATGAAAATATTCATTTCTATCACTGATGTGAACTGACCACACAGATATGAAGAATATCAAAAACTGCAGCTGTCCACGGTAGTCAGATATCAGCACAATAACGCACTCGGCAAAATATCGTCTAATTATCGTTATCGAAAATAATCCCAAAAAACATCGAGATATCATTTTTTTTTCAATATTGCACACCCCTAATTTTAATCTTTAAAAGACGAATATTAAAGAAATATTAAAAACTAAAAGTTATTAAAAGACGGCTAAACAGGAAAATTAAAACTAATTAATACAAAAATAACAAAAGCACATGACAAAATTTGTCAAAAAGTTAAACTAAAATTAAAATGAAAGCTGAATATATATATATATATATATATATATATATATATATATAAATCTAAATATTGCTAAATAGGCGATATATACTATATTATTATATAAATAATGCTAAATTCAATCTTGACATTTTTAGCATATCTTAAATATCACACAAACATATTTTTGATGACAATGATAGTTAAAGTGAATTACCACTGTTTTATTACTAGTAACAACTACTTTAGTGTTTATGGTAGGCCTATTTTGGTAGTGATTATAGTAAGGTGATTTAAAGAAAATCCACATAAGCAAGTGCACTGTAAAAAGTGATAAGTTGACTTAACTTAAAAAAATTGAGGAAACCCGTTGCCTTAACTTTTTATTTATTTATTTTTTTTTTTATTTAATTAATAATTTTAAGGCAACGGGTTTCCTCAATTTTTTTAAGTTAAGTCAACTTATCACTTTTTACAGCGCTAACCACCAGGGGATCTTTATTCATTAATTCATTATAATTTGTCTGTTTGGTTTTGTTGCTTTTTTCCCTTTACACCTTTATAAAGGTTGGCAAATCTGATTTCTCATTGAGGGACAGCATTTTATTTACAGAATTTTATTTAAGACAGATAGCTATCGCAGAATGAAGAAAATAGAGGGAGAAATGCAGGAATAGCGATAGAAATTGATAAAAGGCAGTATAGAAAATTTACCCGTGATTCACTATCATATTTTCTCAGAGTCTCTGCTTCTCGTGGAGTTGGTAGATCCTTGCACGCAATTTGCTCCCCGGTACCGTTCACATTAATGGTCCGCACGCAAACGTACCAGTCCCCGTCTATAAACGCAACGACTATCCACAGCGATGCCGCATAAAAGACATTGAGTAGGTGTTTCCAAATAACACCACAGTAATACCAGCCCTCCTGTCCACAGCGCTCTGGGTGATAACAGTGACCACCGGCACAGCAGCAGCACTCAAGAGTACCGCAGCACGCGCTCTTACAGCATCTGCTCCGGCCGCGCGCGCAACACCTGCACACGTAACATCTGCACATCTTCAGCAGCCGAGCGTCCATCAGGATCATTATGAAGAACAGTATGCCTATTGGCAGGCACAGGTAGAGCCAGCAGTGCAGGACAGTTTCCTCGGGAGTTGTGCAAGGGCATGTGAACACATATTTGAAGAAGATAAGCATGGCCATGACTGTGACAGCTGTCCTGATGGGCACATTTCTGAGTACATAAGTCGAAAAGACCGCGTGCCGAGCCATATCTGCAAGTATGCTTAACGAAACCGATGCGGATTGAGAAAAATCTCAGCTGTTCAGCGAACATTATGACACGCCGTCCCTGATATCCGCTGCTTCGTGTTCTCAGTGGATGGGGCAGAGGAAAGGGAGGGATCACCGGGATCATCCCGCTACAGGAGCCGCTGGTTGGAGCGATGCAGCGCCGCTCTGCTTGTGTTTGCATGCATTTACTGTAAGTTATGTATGACATGCGTTTAGGTCACGTGGTAGGCTTCCTGTGTGAGTTAAGTCTTAAACAGAAATGAGACAATTAATTATTAAATATAAAATGTGTGTTTTTTTATTTGTTTTAAGGAGATCGAATGTTAATTTTTAAAAAGTTGTGTTTGGACCACTGGATGGAGCTCGTCTGATGTTTTTATCTCAGGGAGGCGTGTCTTTACTGTATGTATGAGTCAGGAAGCACGTTTACTGAACTTCACTCTGCATGTTAGTTACTACTTCATGTATTTTCTTAAAATCTAAACGTGTCACTCGACTCTGACTTTGTCTGCGGTAAGATACTCTTCTATCTGCTAATGACATGACAACACTATACTGCTGCAGGATTTGCGTTATAGCCGAGTATTTAATTGATTTTTATCAAAAGAAAGATCGTTTGATTTGTTTCATTTATATATCAATATATTTATTAAAGCGGTCTGATTTATGTAATGAATAGTCGAGATGTTTACTTGTATGTGTAGGCTACTGTGTGGTAATACGGAAATAGAGTGACGCTATCGTGTTGGTTTATGATTGTTATTTACTGTTTCCGTTTTTCTTAGTCTTTCTGTCTCTTTTCTCGGCATGTTTAGACACTGGTGGCACCATGAGAGTGTTTGAAAACTGTACTGTGGTGTTGGATGTGAGAAGTGTGCCTTTTGAGGAGAGGAATAAACTGAGATTAGCTCTTCTGGAGAATGGAGGAAACATCTCTTATGTCATCAACAAAGAGGTACGTATTGTGTTCATCCCCCTTCTAAAACCTTTCAGTCTCTTCTGTCTAAAGCTAATTATTATTTAGGTAAGAAGTTGGGTTTCAAAGTTGCATAAAATACAGACACTTTATTCTTGGTTTTCTGTTGCTGCGACAGGAACATATGAATGGAACCAACAATAATGCTTAAAAAAAGAAGCAATAACAGTAGCTATGTTTCCATCCAAAGTTACGAATTAAACTTTTGCGCAAAACTGGAATAGCCTATCGAATAAAACATTTAACCCTTGTGCGTTCTTCGGGGTCTTTTTGACCCGCAAATGAAGTTTGCTAAATTTAAAAAAAATGTTCTCTTTTTCCAAATGGCATGAGACTTTGTACGGTCGTCAACACTTTCCAGATCTACAAATAAAAAATAAAATTGGAATGATTTCTTGATTTTATGTTAGTGTGAAAAAAAAGTTACACTTATGGTCTTTGGGGTCTCTAGAGACCCCAGGCAACAAAATGTAATTTTTTAACAAAATATATATATTTTTAAAACAAATGTAATTTTACTCTGTTTATTAATGTTTTTACTCCACATTTGTGTAGTTTTTGGAAGACTTATGATATATTTTAAATTTATATAAATAAATTAAAGACATTTTATATAGGTTTTATACAAAAAACAGCTTTTTATGTAAAATTCACTTCATAAAAGACCCACATTTCTAACTTTCATTCATGGGGATAACATGGATCATTTCACATGGTTTAGTGTAAAATTTTTGCCCATATTTTGGAAATTACAGTTTCAAAAGTAAAAAATTATCATTTTTACCACTAGATGGCTGCAGAGCTCCACTATTTACTATTTGCTATTTGACCAACTGAAAGATATCTTTTACTCTGAAGTTTTTTTTCAGTTGGATTCATATCTACATATTGTAAAATCACAATTATAACAATAAAAATGATTTTTGTCAAAGTTTTGCATTTTAGAACTGAAAAATCAAATTTTCAATAATGTTACATTATGATTTGAATCAAACCTCAACAAGATGTTACAAAGAAAGGTTGGAGTCTTTAGAGTTTATCATTTATTTCAATCATCTGTTTTCATATAATTTTAAGTGTGTGTGTGTGTGTGTGTGCGCACACATTGTCGATGTGTCAGTGTCACCAATTTATTTTTGTGGTGGTTCTGCATTTTGGATTATTTTATTTGACAAATTATAAGAAAGCAGTTTTTATGGTCTCACAAATTTATTTGTGTGTGTGTGTGTGTGTGTGTGTGTGCGCGCACACATTGTCGATGTGTCAGTGTCACCAATTTATTTTTGTGGTGGTTTTGCATTTTGGATTATTTTATTTGAAGAGACCCGCATAGAAAATGGACAAAATTCATCCTCAAAATCAGAAACAACACAGAACACACATGGACAGAAATGAAGTGTCACACTTCCAATATTGCAAAATGATCATGCTGTGAACACACATACAGTCTCACACACAAACACAGAGGAATAAATTTGTGAGACTAAAAAAAACTGCTCTTTTTTCAGTATCACCAATCAAATTGGTGATACTGACACATCGACAATGCACGCACACGCAATCACCCCCCACAAACACACACTTTGAAAATTATATGAAACACAGATGATTGAAATAAATGATGAACTCTAAAGACTCAACCTTTCTTTGTAACATCTTGTTCATCTTGAATCATAATGTAACATTATTGAAAATTTGATTTTTTTTCAGTTCTAAAAATGCAAAACTTTGACAAAAATCATTTTTATTGTTATAATTGTGATTTCACAATATGTAGATATGAATCCAACTAAAAAAAACTTGTGAAAAGATATCTTTCAGTTGGTCAAATAGCAAATAGTAAATAGTGGAGCTCTGCAGCCATCTAGTGGTAAAAATGATAATTTTTACTTTTGAAACTGCAATTTCCAAAATATGGACAAAAATTTTACACTAAACCATATCAAATGATCCATGTTATCCCCATGAATGAAAGTTAGAAATTATTAAGTGAAATTTACATAAAAAGCTGTTTTTTGTATAAAAACCTATATAAAAAATATTTTTTAATTTATTTATATAAATTTAAAACAATATCATAAATCCTCCAAAAACTACACAAATGTGGAGTAAAAACATTAATAAACAAAAATAAAAAAAAACCCAACTATCTTGCTACAAAATTACGTTTTGTTGCCTGGGGTCTCCAGAGACCCCAAAGACCATAAGTGCACAACCCAAAATGAAGACCGCACAAGGGTTAATAAAGCATCGTTTCCATCCAGTGAGTTGAAGAGAACAAAATCGTCACTTCCTGATTAACTTGCGCTAAATATCGCGAAGAAAAAATAATAATTTTGCAGTAGGAGAAGGAATATATAATAATTTGTGTAGGCTATACGATAAATTACGAGCTTCAGAGCGCACAGACAATGTTATCTTATTTTCGGAGCCTGTTTGGGAACGCAGTTCTGGGAGTTAATTATAGCACTTTGACGAAACTATCATTTCAGATGCTGTGCAGTGAGATCGGTCCATTGGTTGCTCCAGTTTTATGCTGTCCCATTGCAAGTTACGTGTCTTTTTTAATGCACATTAAGGAATTTATTCGGTAAAAGTGTTTTCTTAATGGATAAGAAATTTACCCTAGTAGTTGAGCGCATAAGTTTTTTTTAATGCGCATTTTTAGAATTTATGCGCATTGAATATATGCGTATCTTGGCTTTTCCATCCAGCGTTTTTTTTTTTTTTTTTTTTAATGCGATATCCCATACATATCATAACATAGCTAGTAGCCGGGTTTCCATCCAAAGTTGCGGAATTAACAAATTCGCAAAATTGGAATTTCGCATAAAACATTTGCGAACAAGCACCGTTTCCATCTAAAGAGTCAAAGAGAACAAAATCATCACTTCCTGATAAACTGGCACTAAATATCACAAAGAAAACTAGGAGAATATAATAATTTTCATTGATTTGTGAACGCAGTCGTGGAACAGTTCTGGGAGGCAATTATACAGAAATACTTTGACAGGCTTTGCTCGGGCATTTCCGAATGACCATAACAACATTTCAGATGCTGTGGAATGAGGTCCACTGGTTAGTCAGGTTTTACGTCCCATAGCGCAAAGTCATATGACTTTTTAGAAGCGCTTGGAAGAATTTATTCGCAAAATGCTTTTCCATCTCCCATTATTCGCATTAACCCTTTTTCGCACAAGTCAAAAACCACCTCAAGCGAGCGCAAAAACTGTTTTGTGAATTAAGGCATTTTTATTCTAAATTAAGCGTTTCCATCACTCGTTTCTAATGCGATACTTCAAAATGCACATAAAAGCAGGGTGATGGAAACATAGCTAGTGACACCAAAATGTTTTTATCAGTGGAATGGTTGTACAGAGCTGACCTCTGTTTATCTCCTCCAGTGCTCTTTTGTAGTGACCAGCAGTGTGAATGATCTGAGCAGTAACCGGCAGCGCAGCATCCAGAAGCTGCAGATCCCAGTGGTCGGGACGCAGTATGTGTGGAGCTGTCTGGACCAAGGGCATCTCCTGCCTTTGACGGAGCATAATTTGACCCCACAGCTGCCATATCACACCTCTAAATTCCTCCCTAATTCAGGTAGGAGTTCATGAAGACTGCTTGTTTTCTGTGGTTGTATTAGCACACTGTGATCAAGAATCCTGGTTTAGTTTTTTATTCAAAGCACTTCCTCAGATTGTGGTTGTCAAACAAGCACTACCTTGTAAATGTATTTTATCACTGTCTCTCTTCGGTAGAACAGATGTCAGTTGTTCGTCTAAAGTGATAATGTAAGGTTTACTTGCATCAGATGTGAAAGGAAGTCAAAGGGACAGAACAGATGAGAGTGTCACAGCCAGATTAGTTTTATTTGTTGACGTTTGGTTCTGTGTTTGTATATGTTTGGTTTTGTGTTGCAGTACATTTTTGTTGAGAATGTATTTGGCATTATATTTGGGTTATGAGAGTGTTAAGTGAGATTAAACCATGTATTTTCGTGGCACTGTTGACATTATGTTGTTTCACCATAAAGAGATAAAAGTGTCAACACACATACCAAGAAAAGAGACGTTCAAGGGTCACCCTGAACTCCCAAAGACTGAAGCTGACATTCTTCAGAAGGGTGGACCCCGTCCTGGCAGGTTCAGGTGTGCTCTTGGTTTTTTGTAACTGTCAGTTCTTGAGTTTGTTCAACAGTTTTTGGTTTTTAATCAGTTTCTGCAGCACTTGTACTGTTTAGATATGCTTAGGCCCTTTCGCACCGCAGGAACCTTTTCATAGTACCCAAACTAATTGTGGAACTACCCACTTTTTGGCGTGTTCGCACCGTGGGAACTAGGAACTGTTTTAGTTCCCGGGACTCCGTTTGGAGGAACTAATTAGCTCCTACTTCAGAGTAGGGTCTAAAACAGTTCCATAGGAACTATCGTGACGTAAGTGTACGCTGATTGGCTAAACGCGTACGAAAACGCCCTCACCCGCCATGATTTAAAACTCCGTGTAAACACATACTGTGTAAACATCGCATTAACTTATATTTCACAAGAATGGAGAACAGCGATAGATGGACGGACGCTGAAGTGCAGGCACTTTTGAACATTTTGAACTCCTTTCCAATCTTTCAATCGCTTGACGTATAAGTTACGTCGACATTCCATGTCCATTATTGTGATCCCCGCAAGACACAACAAAAACACAGCTCCGATCACAGCGTCCTCCATCCTCCTGTTGTTAACGTTGTTCTTCTTTGTTTTCGTTGTTGAACGCCGCGCACAAATGACGTCGCTTTCAACCGGCTTATGTCACTTCTTAGTACCCACTGTCGGTGCGAATGCAACCCTTTAAATGGTACTGGGAAATAGTTCGTGCAAAATCGTCCCAGTACTTTAGTACTGTACTTTTAGTTCTGGAACTAAAGCCGTGCGAAAGGGGCTCTTGTTTACCTGACTACCTCTTTTCATTTACTCTATGCAGAGTTTACAAAGAAGGTGACCATGGCCTGCCTGAATTTCCTTCATATTTTCAAGTGGCCAAGTATTCAGTTTTTGAGAGGGTGGGTGACTTCATGCATCAATCACAATAAAATTATTTGTGGACATAAGGGGTAAAATAAAATAAATAGTGAAAAATGTACAGTATGATGACCCATTTAACACATTCTTGATTCTATTAGCACCCACCACTGTTTGAAAGTGTTTTTGTGTTTCAGGTCAAACCCAAGGCTCTGTGTGTTCTGGAGCTGCAGAGTGCCAAAGGCCGAGCAGGCCAGCAGTATCGCGTGTTGTGTTCAGTCTTGCGTGAAGCTGAGGTTTGATCATCCTGAATGTTGTTATCTCTAGAATCATAGATGGTGACGGAGGTGCTGAATTTGTCTTGTGGTGACGGTGATGGTCTCTCTCTCTCTCGCTATAGACCACAGTGGTTCAGGACAAGCTTGTGTTCTGCGTGACGTCTGAAGACGCTGTGGAAGCATATAAGCAGCTGATGATGGAGACGGAGACCGAGGGATTCACGAAGACACACACGCTTCCACCTGAGGTTGACCGCTTGGCATCCTACAGCCTTCAGCAGGTTAGATACACACAACACAGATCTGTTTTTATTCATTTGATATATGTATAACATGTGACTAATGGGTTTGAAGTAATTAGGACTGGGTATCGAGTTTGATACTTTTTAGGCACCGACCGAATTGCCTTAATACCATTAAGTATCAAAAAACGTCTTGTTCGGTTCCAAAATTCGATACCTAAGGGGTTAATCTCGTCAACGTCAGTGAGCCAATAAGCTTGCAGCACTAGGTGTGTTCGACTAGAAGTGGCACCGCGCAGATCGATCAGTGTTTGACAGCCGCGAGAGTGATTCGAAAGCATACGGAGCAGTCCGCTATCTATATCTCGCGGTACATATCTCGCATCATGTCGAACACACCTACTAGTTTCCCTTACGAAAAAGACGTTTATTCAAGTGTGCTATTAGTATACTTCCTTTAAACAAAAAAATAGGGAAGTCTACTTTTAGTCTACTTTTTATGTACTTCTAAGAAATATACTTAAAATGACATTTAAAGTATACTTGACTTATACTTAATATGATTAAAATATATATTTGAGCTATACTTGTGCTCCTAGAATCCGTGTTTTCATTGTTATATGGTAGGGGGCACTAGTACACATCTTCTGTACAGAATTTCCAAAAAAAAAAACACAAGTGAAGAAGAAACCAAAACAACAGATACTTCCACATTGTAATCTAACACGAGCATCAGACATAAAACAGCATCAAAACTGTGTAACGTCATGGAATAAAATATCAACCAATGAAGAGGTAGTAATGACTGTCAAGCTTTGGGGTGTTGATCGGCTCCATCTACGTTTTGATTATCATTCTGAATCCAATTCATAGACTTTTTTTCAGCTTTTTGTTCAAAATGTTATTTATATTTTATTTATGAAACTGACCCACATTCAAGTGTTTAAAAAAAAAAAAAGAATGTATGAAGCTAGAATAAAATATTTTTATTTACAAGCAGATACCCTGTTCTTTCTTTTGATGTTTTGTATGTTCAGATATTCATACAACAAAATATATACAAATTAATACCTAAATAGGGACATAGTAGTATACTTAAAGTATGATGTAAAGTTCACTTAAAGAAAACATACGAGTATACTTGCAGTACAAAACTACTAAACTAGTGGTTTACTGAGACAATACTTCAGAGTGTACTAAAAATGCTACTACAAGTATTTAATTAGTAAACTATTAGTATACCTATAAGTTCGCTTTTAGTATAGTTGCAGTACCAGCTAAAAACATTGATGTAAACTAGTTGTGTACTCAAAGTGTACTACTGGTATACTTCAAGTATACACTTATATACTAGAAAGTAGGCCAATTTAGTCCCAAGGAGTATTGAAATAGTACACTTACAAGTATACTACTAGTACACTGATATTTTTATACTTACTACATAAAGTATACTTACAAATATACTCAAACCTTACTTAAATATACTTAATGAAGTAAACTACTTTTTGGTAAGGGTTACACCTGTTACACTCAGAGATGTGGCTCACACGTGAGGCTGTAGTGTGAAAGCGTCCCAACACCCTTGCTACATTTACACTGGTGTGTTTTTGATTTAAAATGAAAGCAATCCTCATCCATACTACACAACCGAAAGTGTGCGTTACTTTACCATTCATGCACACTGTAGCATCATTCTCCATAAGACAATAAATAAGATTTATATTCCCGCTTTTACTCAAAACTCACTTTAAACCGCCATCGAGTGTTTGTAATAACTTCCGTTTGCCATCTAATGTGTGTTTTGGCCAAGTAATGTTGCTGAATTATGTTATTTCCTCTGAGTTGCGGAAGAGAGAAGTCATATAACGTTAGGCCTATATATATATATATATATATATATATACAGGCAGACAGTGCTGGAAGCTGCTAATGCTCATCAGTAAATCAGTGGAAAATGAAATGATGATTCTGTCTGAGCTATGCGTTTTAAAACAAACACGCACTAGTGTAAACATAGCCTAACAGATGTGTAAATTGAAAACTATTTGAGCTTTATTCAAATTGATTTATTGTGTTGGATAGGTTTTGTTCCTTTGTGCAGTGGCTCAGGAGATGAGTCTTTGAGTCTTTTTAAATGTCAGCAAGCTGAAAAAAATAAATAAAACAAAAGTTTTTTGAGATAATGTAATCTTGTTTAAATTGATTTCATAAAATTGGTATCGAAAAAAGTATCAGGATCCGGTATCGATGTCAAGGGATTGGTATCGAAAATGTTTGAACGATACCCAGCCCTAGAAGTAATTGCTCACTCTTTTGATTGGCAGCTGCTGTTGGAGGAGAAGCTGAACTGCAGCACGTTGTCTCGGGACGTTGGTGTCTTTGTGGAGCTGGTTTGGACCGAAGCTCTCGGTTCCCTTAATAACATCCTGACAGTCCCTGTCTCCAGAATCAGCCTCAATGATGTGAGAATGAGCGCAGATCATCAGTAAAGAAGCTGACAGGAATCTAACGCTGTTTAACGCTGTGTTTATTGGCTCTGTGCTGCCGCAGGTGAGCAGGGTGGAGGGACTGTTACTGCAGGCACAGAAGACTGAGAAAGAGGATGAAGTCAAAGCCCTGCTGAAGGAGGTCAACACTCTTCTGCCCCTCAGAATGACCGACCCTCCTTCCAAACACAAGCTTGTGTCTCAGAAACTGGACCTTTGTCAGGTATCACACATCAATTATAGTATAAAATTAGGAATATGGTGTATCGATGCATGCCAAGCTGGTGTAAAATCGCTAAAAATATGGTAACTCAAGTTGGTTGAGATATTAAGCAAATTGTGACACAATTGGCGGTTTATATTCTTTTCATCTCATCTATGTGTAATGCATATTGAAATGGTATTTATAAGTGCAGCAGTAACCAAGGAAACATCTCATGCTGTAATACTTCACAAAGATAAAAAAGTCAGATCATTCTGTTTTTGCTTCAAATTTCAAAATTACACACAAACCGCTCATGCAGCATTGTTTGAATCATGATTAATATACAGTGGTTGCCTCTCATTTTAAATGGAAAGAGAAAAAGCTTTATTTTGTTTATATGAAAATATTTCTTTTATTTGCATTACTTGTGATTTGTTTGAAAATTTCAATTTAGTTTTGTTATTTGACATTTCCATTTCACAAACAAATGCACAGAATTTTGTCTAAGAAATAATAAAAGAACACCTTTTCATTTATAATATGTCCTCAATCTCATTTTGTTGAAAGAGTATCAGTATTGTGAATCGCATCACATCATGAGTTGAGTTCATTTAATGATCCTTATTTAGGATCATTAAGATTTTGGTATAATAATTATTTTCATGACAGTTAAGCTCATTGTCTTCATGTTTTTATTACTGGATTCTTTTACTTTTTGTTGTTTTGTAATTCTCATTATTCTTAAAAATCATTGTCAGTTATATAAATAGATCATTACTAATTACTACATAGATTCTTTTTTTAAATTACTGTAAAACAATGATTATACTATTTAAATACATTAAAATCAAATGCTGAGTGAAATTCCTTCACATTTGGAGATATTGTTAGATGAATTTGGCTTTTTAATTCAACAGTGCAGATCTGACCTCTTCACTCTTTTCGCTCCTCTGTGGTCTCCAGCTGATCAGAGACATTGTAAATGTGAGCGAGGCCACTCTGGGAAGCCCCTCGTCTCTGGGAAAGTATCGAGCTCTGAGGTGCAGCATTGAGGTTGTTCCACCACAAAACCCTGAGTTTCATGTTGTCTCTCAGCTGCTTCAGGGGAGGTAAACATGATTGTGCTGATTGTGGTCGGAAGTTCAAACATGAATATATTTCAGAGTATGTCTTTAAATAATTATGTTAATCTTATATGCACTACAGGCCTGTTCAGATTCAGCAGATACTGCGTGTCAGCAGAGGGGTGGAGCTTCAGTTGTTTATGGAGGATTTAGGCAACATTAAACCCCTCCTCCACTCCACTAGTCCCAGCAGTTTTGTTGGAATACTGTCACGGTGAGAGCTCATCCTTAAAAAAAACTTTGTTTACATGCAATGACAAAACAGCACACGCACTTACAGTATGTCTGTCACATACCATATATGCGTCCCTAGACCACAAAACCAGTCTAAAGTGTCAATGTTTCGAAATTGAGATTTATGCATCATGAATAAATAAGCTTTCCATTGGTGTATGGTTTGTTAGGATCGGACAATATTTGGATACTGAGATACAACTATTTGAAAATCTGGAATCTGAGGTTGCAAAAAAATCTAAATATTAAGAAAATCGCCTTTAAAGTTGTCCAAATGAAGTTCTTAGCAATGCATATTACTAATCAAAAGTTAAGTTTTGATATATTTACGGTAGGAAATTTACAAAATATCTTCATGGAACATGATCTTTACTTAATATCCTAATGATTTTTGGCGTAAAAGAAAAATCTATAATTTTGACCCATACAATGTATTGTTGGCTATTGCTACAAATATACCCCAGCGACTTAAGACTGGTTTTGTGCTCCAGGGTCACATATATACTGTGGTGAGGTAAGTGAAGACAGACACACTGCGTTTTGAAAAAAAAACAAATAAATAAATAAATAAATGAAAATGAATGCACAAAGTGAATTAAAATTTTGTAAACATTGTTTATAGAGGTCTGCTGCTGCCCAGGGTTGGAGTCGAACAGCATGGGATTGAGAGGACGGATATCGGGAATCTTGGAGGAGGAATCTACTTCAGTGACTCTCTGAAGTCAGTTGTCTTCAGCATTACTCAGTCATCTCTTAATATAACAGATTTATTAATAATGTGAATCCATTATCATGATGACAGCTGGAGATTTTAGCCGGTCAGCAGGTTTCTTCTCTGTGTTAAAGGACTAGTGTGAAATACTCCAAGCCCAGTGTGACTGACGGCTCTCGGCTGCTGTTGGTGTGTGATGTGGCGTTGGGTCGGTGTAAGGACCTGCTGAAGAAAGACACCACTTTGACTAGTGCTCCTGACGACTACCACAGTGTTCATGGAGTCCAGCGCTCTCCCAACAGACGCTCTGAATTTGAGGTGCTTTTCTTACTCATTTTCTGTGTACTTAAATATTCTGCTTGTGTTTTTGGGATCTGATGTGCATTTGTGTGTGTGTGTGTGTGTGTATCTTTGACAGGATGGTGAGTTTGTGGTCTATAACACAGAGCAGATCAGACTGAAGTATGTGGTGCAGTACAGTCTGGAGGGAGACGAGTTAAAAGAGTTCCTGCCTCAAATCAACACCTCTGTGGAGCTCACAGACACAACGCCTGATATCTGTGAGTAAAGTTTAGTCTCAGTCTCAGACGTCACACCCACGGATGGTTGGATAAATGTCTGATGCATATGTCACACAAAATTGGAAACACTTCAGGAGTTTCGAAGTCGTCATCTGATTGGTTGAATTAAACAGGATTTCTGGGAGACGTATGTGGCACGTTCTTTAATGTTCCGTCTGGTAACAAAGATGCCGTGTTTACAACTGTGACGATGAGTGCTTATCAGGATCACCTGAAGTGAAAATGTAATATTCATGCATAGACTCTGGTCACACTGGTCTGTCATTGTGGCTTCATTTCCTAAACATGACGCAGCAAAAAACGAAATGTGATTGGTTGCTTTACCTGTCAGTCATGTGGTCTCTTGGTCTCTAACCATTTTAGAATTTACATAGGATAGGAATTAATTAATTGTATTGTTTAAAATTAAAATAATTACATTTAATTGTGTTAAATTAACAATCCCTTTTAATAAGTTTTTTACATGGTGGGGCGATAGATATCTGATAGATATCTGATGCTCTGTGAAGCTGAATGCTATGATTTGTGTTGTTAAATTCATCAGTGGTTTTGTGTGAATGTGTCTCTTTAGTGTCCAGTGATGACAGTGAGGGTTTGGAGTCCACTAAGAATCCTCTGGAGGAGATGAACGCAGGTTTGCTGGACAGCAGTGGTCAGAAACTTCCTCTACAGGCTGTCAATGTGAGATGCAAGCTGATGGACCTGCTGTGTCAGGTATGATGCTACAGCGGTGGACCGCTAGTGTGAGAGAAGAGTTGGCAAAGTATCATTTTTTTCTCTTACATGTTAAACACACTGGGCCTCATTCATGAAACACGAGCAGAACGGATTTGTGTGTAAATCGTTGGTAAAGCCGTTCTGACGTAAACTTTCGAATTCATGAAAATGCTCGTATTTTCAAAATGTTAGTTGGTATGACAGAAATGTACACCTGCTCCCTACGACGAGTAAATGGTGCTAAAAAAGTTGAGAAACTGTTTAGCTTTGGGTAAAATGCAGCACTTGTCACTGTCACTTTTTACCCAGCCGTCCAATCAAAGGAGGAGGCGGGACAAATACCACACCGACCAATCATCCTACTCGTACAACAATAGAGAAGTTAATATTGCATTTTTATATTCAGTGATATTCTTCAAAATCAGATACTAGTAATACGTTACTGCTGTGGATATTCCTTATCACAGCTTTCCTGTAGCTCAAATAGTAGAGCATGGCGCTAGCAACGCCAAGATCATGGGTTTGAGTCCCAGGGAAAGCGAGAGCCGATAGAAATTTATAAACTGCAACTTTATAAATGTAAGTAGCTTTGGATAAAAACGTCTGCTAAATGTAACCAAAGCGTCTGGAAAAACGCTGTGCCACCAAAGCATTCTCAAGCGCCACCATCTGGCTGTTTTTAGAAGAGCGCCTGACATTTTTCAGCTGGCTAAAAACACTTTGGTGGACACACCTTATTGAATATTTGTTGTTAGGCATATGGCCTATTAGTCTTTTTTGCACTTATGCAATATACTGGAGCCAAATCTGAGAAAGTAGACCAGAATATTCCACTGCGTTCCTGGACACACAATTTGCGCAGCTGTAATTCATAGGCGGGGATTATGCTAATTGTGAATGAGCGTGCACATACGCCCTATTTATGAATGATTGGAATTCATTAACATACGCATGTTTAACTATCAAATCGGACGTTTACGAAGCCTTTGTGAATCCAGAGGAGAGTATTCAGGAAGGTCCGTTTTATACACAAATTACTCAGAATTTACTCCTATATTTACAAATGTTTCATGAATGAGGCCCACTGTTTATAAACTGAAAAAAACAAAAAAAACAATAGAATACAGTCAAAAATTATTATTAAAGGCTTTCACATACGGAAGTACAATTTAAAGATATGCAATCTAACTAAAAGAACAAAATGATATACAAAACCGCTTAATGAACCAGAACTAGAACAATCAGACCATGGGAGTACATGCATAACAAGAACTTCAAAATTAAAGCCGAAAGAATTAACAAACTAAAAGTCAGACACAAATCAAAGCGTGGTCTTTTGATTTGTTTGATTTGTGTCTGTCTTTTAGTTTAATTCTTTTGGCTTACATTTTGCCACAGCCATAGACCCACAGTATTACATTATATTTCTCAACTCTAACCACATCCTTAACTTCCACCAGGTCATCATATTTCAGACCTACACAAACCAGAGCGCTGTTCCCATTGAGGCGAAGTATGTGTTTCCACTGGAGGAGACGGCAGCGGTGTGTGGATTTGAAGCCTTTATCAATGGAAAACACGTCATTGGAAAGGTGCGAGTCATTCAGAATTTGTCAAATGCAGTCTCTGCTTTTTCAGCCTCTTTCTCAACATTTTTAATGTCTGTTTTTGTCCCGTAGGTAAAGGAAAAAGAGCAAGCTCGTAAGGAGTACAAGCAAGCCATAGAGAAAGGTCATGGAGCCTACCTGATGGACCAGGATGCACCTGTGAGTTACTGTAACTGATCTGGAGCTCGTGTGTGTGTGTGATAATGTATCAGAAGGTTTCTTTAAGGTCATGCATTTATGTGAGGCAGGATGTATTTACGATCAGCGTGGGGAATCTTCCTCCTGGAGCCATGGTTTTGATCAAGGTGACGTTCATCACTGAGCTGGTGGTCAGATCAGGCTCTATAGTCTTCTCACTGTCTGGCAGCGTGGCGCCATGGCAACAGAGAGCCGCTCTTAATCAGACAACTCAGGTGCGGCGCTCTTTTGTCACTGTATTTAAAATCCTGTTTGATTGTTAGTGTTTTGACTTACACCTGTGTTGCATTTCAGGCCACTGTTGAAAAGATTGGTGTGACGGAGCTTCAGTCAGAGGGGTGAGGATCTCAAACGCTGGAGAGTTCACAGGGAAATTCACTCAAGATGCACCTGCTGATGAGTAACAATATAAAGGCCAATTATTTTATGTAGCAAACCACATATGTGACCCTGGAGCACAAAACTGTCATTTTTCGAAATTCAGATTTATACATTATATGAAAGCTTTCCATTGATGTATGGATTGTTAGGATCGGACAATATTTGAAAATCTGGAATCTGAGGGTGCAAAAAAATCTAAATATTAAGAAAATCGCCTTTAAAGTTGTCCAAATGAAGTTCTTAGCAATGCATATTACTAATCTAAAATTACGTTTTGATATATTTACAGTAGGAAATTTACAAAATATCTTAATGGAGCGGTTACAAGGTTGTTGCATTGTTCTGTTTAGTGTATGGTTTTGATCGAAATGTTCAATATCTTTTTGATATCTTCAATATCTTCTCTTTGATTTGTTCCCTCTCTCTTTCTTCAGGGAGTTTTCTCTGTCTATGTCCATTGAAATGCCTTATGAGATCATCAACTTGAGCTCTTCACACCGCATCAAAACCAAGGTTATCAATTCACTTTGGTGCATTGTCTTACAAAAATACTTAAAACACGAAAATAGCCTATATTAACAGTATGAGTGTTTTCTCTGTTCAGAGGACAGACTGTAAGGCAGTGATCAGCACGTTACCGGGACAGACTCTGGGATCTGAAGGGTTACAGGTGTCCTTCAGTCTTTCTAATATCCATATGCCCAGGATGTGTGTCGAGAACCATCCGGATAAAGATAGTCAGGTAAAGAAATGATCACTCAAATGTGTTTTCCTGTCTGTCACGGTTATTGCACACGATGATTGACACTTTCCATCTTACGCTCCCTGACAAAACTGAACACTGATGCGGATCTGATCCCTGCAGGCCTGCATGTTGGTGTTTTATCCAGACTTTAAGTCAAGCGGGGTGTCCGGCTCTGGAGGTCCGTCCAGTGTGAGCGATGTGGTCATTCTTCTGGACTCCTCCAAGTCGATGCGGGGAGACACCATGCTGAACGCCCGCAGGATTGCCCTTCAAGTCCTCAAATCTCTGAACCGCTCAGTGAAGATCAACATCATCTCTTTCAGCACTGGTTAGAGCTCACTGAAACTGTCTGATATTGTTTTATTGATCTGATCATCATGTGGACATTTGTATATCCCTCATTCTTTTGATTACAGTGAACATGTGTGTTTTTACAGATTACAGGGAAGCTTTTCCTGCACCAGTGCCTTAGAAGAAGCATCTGAAGCAGCCAGAAAATTTATTATGGTGAGTAAAGTTTGCAAATGTTTAAAGATGGTTCTGAATCTCAGTTTCTTTGCGTATCAATGCATTTCTCCTCTCTTCAGTCGTGTGGCGGCTCTGGTGGCAGCACTGATCTGTGGCGGCCTCTCCGGAGCCTGAGTCTGCTGCCTCCCGGCCGGGGTACGAGGAACATGCTGCTGCTCTCTGATGGACATGTTCAGAACCAGCCTCTGACCCTACAGCTGGTCCGAGAAAACTCCTGCCACACGCGCCTCTTCACCTGCGGACTCAGGTCTGCCTTAAACAAATCTCTTTATGTGTCTCCTTCACTTACACTGAGTTTCTGAACGCACAGTTTGATTGTGTTTGTGTTTGTGTAGCTTGACAGCTAATCGTCATATGCTCAGAGCTTTGGCTCAGGCAGGTGGAGGAACATATGAATTTTTTGACACAAAGATGAAACACACTTGGGCAGAAAAGGTGAATCACACTCTTTATTGCATTGTTTTTAATAACTTGAAAGGAAGCATTATCCTTACAATATGGGCCAGCTTGAGTCTGAGGCTTGAGTTGACGAGATTTGTGGGTAATTTCAGGTGCGCGCTCAGGTTCAGCGTATGGAGTCTCCAGGCTGCAGATCAGTGGCAGTGAAGTGGCAGCAGTTTAATCCCAGAGCGCCGCCTCCTGTTCAAGCCCCCTCACAGCTTCACGCTCTCTTCAGTGACTGTCACACTCTCATATACGGACTTGTGCCACACTGCACTCAGGTAGACAGGCTTTACTTAAAAACTGCATTGTTACTTATTGTAGTTGTTATTAGGAATGGGTCATATTAGGGCCGTGCGATATGATGATATATATCGGATGGATGAAATAAAAAGTCTATTGTTTCATATTATACTCTATCGTTTATTTCGTGATCGTTAAACAATACATTGTTTACGGCAATACTTTTTCATGATTTGGATGACTGCGATCTTACACGCCACCATGGGGCTCCGAGCAGGAGAACAACCAGCCGGGACAAAACGAGGAGCTCGTTCCTAAACGAGGGACTACATCTGTAGCATGGACACGTGTTTTTAAGAACTGCTGTTTTAAAACAACCAATTTTAAGCTGTTGAAACACAAACAACAGAGCTATATGTGTGCGCCGTCTCTGTTTCTGTGTGAGAGGAGCACACATTTTTTGCCGCTTTATTGGCTTTGAACGATTACATAAGCACACTTATATGCATCATAAAACCCCGGCTTTGTAAGTTCATAAACACAGTGATTTAGGTCTTAAGAGAGAGTAAACAGCTGAAAAAGAAAACGCACATGTAACAGTATATTGGATCTGGACTGCGGTCTTAAAGAGGAAGCTGTCCAATATTCGTCTGTCTGCCATTCATATTAATCAAACAACAGTGAGAGAAAATCTCGTACTGCTCATGACTAAATCATTTTTGTAATTTTAATAAGATGAAATAAAAAAATAATAATAATGATATATATATATATATATATATATATATATATATATATATATACGTGTATATTATATCTATGATACCTTGAAAAAGGCTACTAGCCGAAACGTTGGTTAATAAATATGCTTAAGTGAGTGTGCAGTTGTTCTCTAATTGATTCATATTTTTTCCTTCAACTTGCACCTCATAAGGTGTGTGTTTGCTTTGCCTCGCTAATTATGTCTACCTATAGTATGTAGTGTTCATTATTTATTTTAGTTTTTTGTCCTATTGCTTGCAATTAATTTCTTATCCTTATTTCATCACTGACTGTTTATTTATCTTCAGTGAGCTTGAGGTTGTTGTTTTTTTGTCTCTTTTTAGGCTTGAATTAGTTTGATATTGACATTGGTGACAAGGGTTATGGAAATTCTATGGTATCAAAGATTTTAATATCCTAAAAACCTTTTTAAAAGAAAAAAAAAAAAACTAAATCGTGATATATATCGTTACTGTGATATAAAATTACTCATATCGTGATGTAAGATTTTGGTCATATCGCCCACCCCTAGGTCATATATTAAATATTTACAATAAAAATTAGGCAACATCATGAATGTAGTGGTAAATTTAGTGTTTCTTCAGTGTTACAGATTGAGTTGGTATGTTTTTATTAGTTTTTGTTAATCAGTTCAAACTGTTTCAATGAATTGATTCAAAACTCCAAATCAACAATTCATTTGTTCAATCACTGAAAAATGTTTATGAAGACTGAATGTAGAAGTATTAAGAATGTATTGATACATCAAAAACCTTGTTTGGTGCATATAATAAATGAAAATAATTAAATATAATTCTTAATTTAGTAACCAACAGTGTGCAAAACATGCCTTAATTATTTTAAGCTAGACTTAAACAGAATTTTAGTTTTTTAAATTAAAATTTTCATTGAATCTACTGTCTAAAACATAAGCCTATGAAGCAATCTCAGAGCAAGGTTTATCAAGATAACTATATAATGTTATAAAGGCTGTAAAATATCAGTATGTTTTAGCTGAATTGCCCAGTTATTTGTGTGTTGATTTGTTTTGAATTGTGTAATATTTATTCATTTAGGCCACACTGTTTGGTGATTTGAGTGGACAAGAGATCAAAACAATGGTGTCCACCACAGAACTACAAAAGACAAAGGGAACTGTGAGTGAACATCTTAAATACTTCATATGATCTGAAACATTATCAATTGTTTATCAGGCGTTTGAAGAGATGTGTGTGTGTGTGTGTGTGTTCATGTGCAGTTCCTTCACAAATTAACAGCCAGAGCGATCATCAGAGACTATGAAGATGGCATTCTAGCTAACAGTGAGGCAGAACACGAGGTACAATATTTGGCTGCATGATGATATTTTTTATATAACTGGCAGATTTATTAACTTTACTTGCTGTTTTTTATCAGGGGAAGAAAGCAGAGCTGAAGTCTTACATCATTGAGCTCAGTAAAGAGTTCTCTATCTTGTCCCAGTTCACAAGCTTTGTCGCCATTGAAGAGAGGGTATGATTGCTGCTAATTTAAGGATCTAAAAATAAATCTGGAAAAATATATTGGTAACACTTTCTATGAAGCCCATATAATACATTATAAGGGTATTCTTAAGGCATTATAATAAATGCATAATGTATTATAAAAAACCTTATAAGATGTTATATCTTATCAATAATCATAACAACAATTATAATACATTATAATGCTTACACATTTGTGGTTATTACTTAAGTGGATGCAACTTGTTTAGTGTGTGTTATAAATCATCATACTCTTAAAAGCTATAACCACAAATAAGTCAATATTATAATACATTAAAACTGTTCTTATGCATATTCGTGATATATTATAAGGTTTTTTTTTATAATGCATTATGCATTCATTTTAATGCCTTAAAAACACCCTTATAATGTGTTATAAATATGGGCTTCATAGAAAGTGTTAACAATGTTTTGTATCTAGTCAGTCATGCCATTTATAATAAAAGTTCACACATAAATTAATTGTTTAATATTGACAATAAAGAAAAAGCAAACATCTGTACACACAGGGAATCACTTTTTTTTTCACAAAAAAAGGTAGAATAAGTAAAATATGCCATGAATTAATTTCTGTGTACCATTTTTAACTGAATGACAATTCAAAATACCAACTAATACTCTCATTTGCTCTTTGCAGAAACAAAATGAGCTTGACACCGGATTCACAGATATTCCTAAAATCATTTCAGAGGAGGATGTGGATATTTTGCCATATATGGGCTGGATTGAAGAGCTGAAGCTGAGGGCTACGCATTATAGTAGTAGTTCTCAAGATGTATGGGTAACAACAAAAGGGTCTATTAAAGCTGTAATGTAGTGATAAATGTTGACATCATTCGGCTTCTAGTATTCACAACAACGATTTTCATTTTTTTTCAGATGGAATCAGAGGAATGGCTCAGTAGCTCCACATATGAAGATATGTGTTCTGATGCTTGTGCAGCAGCTGAACTTGATGATGATTTAGAGGAGGACTATGAAAATATTGAAAAGTTTATAAAAGAAAGATCTGCAGATCGCTCTTTTCCTCCTCCTGACTCCAGTAGCTCCAGGCATACTTCACGTTTTGAAAGTAGCAGTAATGCTTCCAGAGACTGTCTGAAAAAAATGAGTCTAATACTTCCCCCTCGCCCTCCCGCTAAGCTTGCATTTGAGGCTGCTCCCATTCCTAAAGCCAGACGGCGATGTGAAATACCAGTGGAAGTTGTCCGCCAGGCTAGCAAGCTTTCTCCTCCTCCTCCTTTTGCTTGTGGTGCTTCCTCCATGAGTGACAGGCTTCGCCCTCTAGCTGCCTCCCCGGTTCCCTACTGTATGCCTCCTTGTCCCTCAGCAGAATCTCTCTCCAATATTCGCCGGATTTTACCTCCTTCTGCTGATGCAGGGTTTGCCACTGAGCTTTATGCCTCAGATCTTCCTGTCTGTGCAGATCCTCCTCGTTCATCTCGGCGTGTCATGTCCATGACTCCAAGCCATGCTCCCGCTCCTGCTACTTCTCGCAGGGTAGACGCATCTATTTTCATGAGGGGAAGGGCTGGTGGCTCCATTGCCATTGCTGAACCTGCAGTGTCTCCACCACCCTCTCCCACTGCATCTGGTGGCTTTCGTGGTTCCCTCAGAAGTAGCAATAAGCGTTTGTGTCCTGGTTCCTTAGCCCTTATAGCACGGCGAAAGGAACAGATACAACTATTCCGACAAGAAGTGGAAAAACGAGACACAGTGGCCTGGAATGAGCTGTTTAAACTTCAACATGAGGTGTTTACACATTATTTAATTCACTAGATTTTATACAGTATGTAAATGTGTGGGGGAATATGAACATATGCGATGTGTTTGGATATAGGACGGATACTGGGAGTGCACTGACAGGCTGAGCAGCTTCCTTAACCTGGACGTAGACTTTTTTGCAAATGTCTTCCTTCAAGAGAAAGGCATCCGTTCCTTAGGTAAGAAGATCTTTTTAAATTCCTGTTGCTGGTCTTGTCCATATTGCAAGAACTGCCCATTTAGACAGTTGTTCATACGGGCCATTTAGGTGCCATATGTACCTTGTGAACACGACTGTTTCCAGACAGACTGAGAAAAACACCTGTGTGTCTTTACTGTGTAACACCAGCCAATCACAGTAGATGGGTCAATATCACCATAGAGTGCCTTTCAACCCTCACAATACTCAAAACGTTTGGTTTTAATTTCCCATTCGCATTATGTCATATCATAAATAGATACTCAAGTACTATAGAAACATTTTAGCTGAGCTCCCACACATTTATTTTTTTAGATAATTATGGGCCATTATTCGAAGCATAAACCATAAGATATGTCCACCCTGTTATGGACATATATATTACTGTTAAATATGTTTTCATTGCAAAATTAAGATGCAAATTATATTTTCTGAAAAGTATGATGTCCCTTTCCTAAACAGATTTATTTAAAAAAATAATATAATAATTATAAATAATATAATTACATCCTCAATCACACTGATATATATCCCCCCCCATTTATGTCATGTTTATGCCCAATCTATTGAGTCTAATAGGCTGTATATTTTATATATTGGATATTTTGAGCTTTAATTAGCATATTAGCTTACAACAAACTGTGACTATCTAAATATTTATTCTGGTTGTTGAAGATAATTTGGTATGTTTAAACTTACATATTTTGAAAGTACTGTATTCTAATCACTTCTGGCATGCGTTATGCCGACAGGGTGGACAGGTTAAGCTAGTAAGCAAACTCCGAAGAAAATTTGTCAATTGAAATGTCACCAACTTACTCACCTCAGCGGTTGAAATTCCCGCCACTGAAGAGACAAAAAAATCTGTTGTCCTGATGTCACTAAAGGGGACGGCCTTTTCTTAAAGGGGCGGATTCCCCAATACGACAGGGTGGACAACCATTCCAGGGACATGGACAAATTCTTCTTTTTTATTACCAAATGATCAATACACTCAAATTGAGTAATCTCTTATTTAACAAAATATATATTTTTTTAATTTTATGATTTGACAAATTTAATGAGCAGTGCATGGGACATAATAACACACATCCTCTTACACAAAACTAAAACAAATCTAGAAAATGTATCTAAAGAGCCAAGTTATGCTTTTGTTATGAATATAAAAACTTAATATAGCACACCCGTTCATAGTCATTTTTATGTTATCATGGCAAATGAGTTATGTACAGGACACCAAAAGGCACCCTACAGTGATATTGACCCAGATCTTGTGTTCCAGTTTAAAGTGCAGTATGCATCAGGCTGAATCTGAATATAGTTTAAAATAATCCGATTTTTCAGACACAGTTTGTGAGTCAGAATCAGTCGCATGTTTTGTGTGTCAGGTGTGAAGGCTCATGCTGAAATTCTGCGGCTGGTGGCGACTCTGCTGGTGCTGCAGCTGATCCGGGTGAAGAAGCTGGACGAGGGACGGCTGCTCGAGTCTCTCCTCCGACTAAAAGAGTCCCAGGAGCCCAGGTACCAGCACACGTCCTCATGCGGTGTAGTGATCATGCGGTCCGTGACTTTCTGCTCTTCTCCATTCAGACCGATGTACTGGGAGGCAGTGAAGAGGGCCGTGGCCTGGGCCTGCCGGGCGGACAGACAGTATCCGTGTGTGTGCAGCAGGCTGGAGATCGGCCAGGATTGGGAATCATCTACACGTCAACTACTGGGCTGTGATTCTCCAAACCCATATTCCCCTCTCAAACCTGTTCTGGAGAGACGTGTGGATGTATCAGTCATGTAGAAACTGGAGCTGCTGCTTACTCGCTTAATATTTCAAAAAAATCTTTATGAGCGTTAAAGTGCCCTCAAAACTGTATTGCATTGGAAAGGAAATATTAAAACAAGTGCCCTTTTCTTGATAGCTTTTTTCCCCAAAACTAGACATTTGTTCAATCACTTGTCGCTGATTTTTAGTGAATGTATGAACTCATTTCTTCTCAAGTTCACACAGATGTCCTAGCAGAGCGACTAACAGCTGTACTTCATCATATTATCTATGATTATAATGCAGTATGTTGTTTTTGAGGTGGCCGAGAGAGCTCAACGCGCTGCAAATAGAAAAAAACACCTTTACATTTTTGCCTCAATGTGGTTGTCTTGTTTCAATTGTGATAAACTATAGCTGTTCACACGATTGACTGTGATTGCTAACAGGTGAAATCAATTGGAACTCTGTTTGAATCTGAGTACTTATTGAGCTGTTGCCTTTTTATGTGTGTTTGCCTGATGAAGGTCTTTGACTGAAACGTTGCTACTTTTACATTTTTTTGAATAAAGAGAGATTAAGTGTGCAGATCTTTTTTTCTATTTTTTGATGGACTCATGAACATTAACATTAGCCAATGTGAGAAAGGCCTTTAGCTGCTTAGAAGTTACCCTGCGTTTGATTGGGTTCTCTTTGTCTACTTTAAGGAAATCTGATGATCTTTTGGGTCAGAAAATTCTAAAGGGTTCTATATATGACATGCAGACACACACACACACACACACACACACACCCTGTGTGTATAGTCTCACCCCAACAACTCACTGAAAAAGAGGTTTGCAAAAAATATGCCATGTTTATTAGCGAAAATCAATAAAATACTGTATGTACGTGCTTACTCTCACATTGCATTATCCAAAGGCGAGTAAGAGGACCAAATTTTGGTGTGAGGTCTAGACAGTGGAAAAGAAAGTTGTATTTTGGTTTCACAGATAAGTATCTACTTGAAACTAATGATTCCTTGATGAGTAGGCTACCTGCTTGGTGTAAATCCTAGGTGCAAAAATTAGCTCGAATTACCCTGAGCCTTAAAACACAACTGCCACACTTGGTTATCAAGGGCATTTTTATGCAGTTGCCAACATTTAAAAAAAAAAAAACATTATCATTTGGCACAACATACAAAAATATTTCATATCACACATTATTGGAAATATTTTCCCCACAAAGTTAGTGGGGTTACCTAATTATATATTGGATAACTCTGAAAATAAGAAGCAAAATTAGATTCAAGACTTAAAAGAGGATATTTCATTGGATGGGATTTAATATACTCAGAGGCACAAAACATAAACACTTCACTGAGATTTATACACTGTAAGATAACCAGAATGTACATGTACCGCTACACCACACGAGGGTGCCATTCATTGAGCATTAACACACCTGACAAACACTTGGTGAGCACAGACTTGCATTTAGTCATTTATCAGACGCTTTTATCCAAAGCAACTTACAAATGAGGACAATGGAAGCAATCAAAATCAACAAAAGAGCAATGATATGAAAGTGTTTTTTTTTTTTTTATGATAAATAAAAAGAAAACAGATACAAGGCAAGGCAAGTTTATTTATATAGCAATTTCATACACAGTGGTAATTCAAAGTGCTTTACAATAGAAAAAGAATAGAGCAAGCCAGTGTTAGAGGCCTTTTTTTTTGTTAATTGTATAATAAATAAAAAGAAAACAAATAGATAGAATACAAAAAGAATAGAGAAGCTAGTGTTTTTTGTTTGTTTTTTGTAACAAAACAAGCAGTTAGTAAATGGATAGAGTACAAGTCTAAAAGGAGCAAGTTTTTTTTTTTAAGAATACATTTAGAATAGAAAAAAATAAAATAAAAAATAGACTTTATACAAACTGTGCCTCATTGTCTTGTCCTTTTTTTTTTTAATGCTGTTTATTTTGTGTGACATCTGTCTGTTTTCTTCCTACTCTTTTCGATAACCCCTGGGACTCGGTTTTTCTGCCCTCTGCACCATCAAAGCTCTAACATGGCTCAGGGGTTTGTGTTTTATGTTGCTGTGGTCAGGCATCTTTCACAACAGCTTGTGTGTATTAGAGCTGAAAGCGCTTTCACCTGCTGCATAAGGACGTGAGAGACGTTTGCTGTCAGTCTTTGATCTTTCATTCAGTTCCACCATCTGCTTCGGCTCAAAGCTCAGTGGCAGGGTGGTCTGGTGTTTTGTCCTCTGTAACCAGCATCATTATTGCCATTCATTACAGGAACAGATGAAGAGATCAGATCTTCAAGATAACGGTGAGCTGGATGACAGGCTGCTCTTTCAGCAAACATAGGTTTGAGATCCGAGGCATGATCACTCGTGCTCTTTCTTCATGGAGAACAGAATCTGGCAATATTAAAGACAAAATGTAAACATATAAAAGAAATGGTAAACAAGAAAAAATTAAATGATCATAAAGTGTACTTAAGACATAAATTAATGCACTTTCCAGCATAAATAAATATTTATACCACAGACTTGAAATATCGTTACAGATGGGTGAGGATGTGCATTTAGAAACTATAAAATATCCCTGCAAGTGAACACACAGGTAGTGTGCGAGAAGTCAAATAGGGAAGGAATGATCTCTACAAAATGAATGAGCTAGAAGCAGACGGTTTTAAACGCATACTTATTCAACAGCTGATTTTTGTTGACCCCCAAAAATCTTTTGTATTGCAGCTGTAGGTAATGCTTAAAAACATAACCCATATTTGCATTTTAATATTATTATATTATACTGAACAAAATTCTAAACGCAACACTTTTGTTTTTGCCCCCATTTTTCATGAGCTGAACTCAAAGATCTAAGACTTTTTTCTATGTACACAAAAGGCCTATTTCTCTCAAATATTGTTCACAAATCTGTCTAAATCTGTGTTAGTGAGCACTTCTCCTTTGCCGAGATACTCCATCCACCTCACAGGTGTGGCATATCAAGATGCTTATTAGACATGATTATTGCACAGGTGTGCCTTAGGCTGGCCACAATAAAAGGCCACTCTAAAATGTGCAGTTTTTCTGCACTTTGCCTTTTCTAAATGATTAATTATAGAGATAGTAAGACAGAAACTCACCTGTTCTCCACTCATATTGGTCTGAAAAGGTAAAGAGGTGTTTCGGGTCTCGGGAGACAAGTGGAAATTGACCGACAGCGGCATCTGCTGTTTTTGGAAAAGAAAGTTACTCAATTGCACGTGTGAGAAAATCAAGCCAAGTTTCCTCATTAAAAGGCAAATGAGTGTCACAGTTGTAACACACAATGCATATATTGTCCATACCTCTGCATTTGCTCTCAAATAGAGTTTTGTATTTGCAAATCACTTTGCGTTTGTTTGAAAATCGAGTTTTTCTTTGCAAAGCAGATTGTGTTTATTTGATGAATTTTGGCACAAAATCCGCTCCATAAGTCGGGGCCCCTCCGTAAGAAATCATGTTTCCCCCTCGGGCCTTAACAAAGGTAGAGTTTGGACGTTTTGTGTTTGCTTTTGTTAATGTATATGCCCCGAATAATGGGTCAGAAAGGGTGAGGTTTTTTATGAAATTGTATAATTTTTATTTTGAGACTGGAACTGTACCACAGATTTTACTGTTGATCGAAATGCTGAAGAACCTCATAATCAATATAGTTTAGTATTATCTAAAATAATGAACAAAAATGGGTTGGTAGATGTAGATGTAAGGAATAAAGGGGAAAAACAGTACACAGGTTAAAGTGACTGACAATATGGTCTGTGGGGCTAGATTGGATGGGTTTTATCTTGGAAAAATATGGAACAATAGAGTTGTGAATGTTTTTCATTCACCTAATGCTTTTTCGGATCATCATAGGGTTGGTTTAGATCTTAACATGAAAGAATTGTTGAGATGTACATATTATTGGCATTTTAATGTAAAGCTGTTACAACATGTTTTATTCTGTGAAAGATTTACATTGTTTTAGAATGAATGGAAAATGAAAAAGAGTTATTTTGAGACTCTTAGTCAGTGGTGGGAGGTGGGTAAAGCACAAATAAGAGGTTTTTGTCAGAACTATACCTTGAATTCTTAATCACAAATTAAAGTAACAATACAAAGACTGGAAAAAGACATTGTGCAGTTAGAAAAAGAACTCATGGATAACCCTGGAACTGTGCAGAAAGCCTTTTGAAAAAGAAAAGAATGGAACTTGGATCTTTCTTACAGGAGCGGACAAAGAGAGCAATGATAAGAGCAAAGTTTTGTTCCATTATAGATATGGATGCTCCTAGTTCTGGTTTTTTTTAACTTAGAAAATAAAATGTTCAACAGAAACAGATGTATCATCTTCGGCATGCAAATGGAACTATAACCAAATACCCTTATAACAGCAACATTATACAGTAAAGAATCATGTGACCCTAAGAGCACTGAGGAATTACTCCATGATTTACCAAAGTTAGCAAATTAACAGAAAAAAATACTGGACAATGACATGACTTTTAAGGAACTCACAGAGGCAATGGTCTCCAGGGATACATGGACTGCCAGTTGAATTTTGGAATGTAATTGGAATTAATTTATATGAAGTTGTTTTAAAGAAGAGTCACTCCCTTTTAAGTTGTCGATGTGCAGTCCTCTCATTGTTACCAAAAAAAGGGTGATTTGTGTTTATTGAAAAACTGGAGACGAGTGTCCTTATTATGTCTGGACTATAAGATACTGTCAAAATGCCTGGCGAATAGAATTAAGCATTGTTTACAGTTTTTGGTTGAGAAAGATCAAACGTATTGTGTCCCCGATAGGTCAATTATAGACAATGTTTTTGTGTTACGAGATTTAGTTGATTATAGCCACCCTAATAATAGTAATCTTGGTATTTTATCATTAGACCAAGAAAAGGCATTTGACGGGGTGGATCATGAGTATCTTTTTAATGTCTTAAAACATTTTGGCTTTGGTGAAGAAATGTAAAACTCTAATGTATGTATAATGGTAAAGGCTGGTGGGGGTCGTAGAGCTCCAGTAACTATTGGTAGAGGGATCAGACAAGGCTGTCCATTATCAGTTCAGTTATATATCTTAATGATTGAACCTCTATTGCTTAGACTTAAAAAAAGATTTAAAAGGTGTAGTGTTTCAAAATGGAAGTGAAAGTGTAAAACTGGTTTTATCCGCTTATGCAGATGATATAACAGTGTTTATCACAAGGCAAGAGGATATTAGTAGTTTAAATAAGAATATTAACCTTTATGAAAAAGCATCTACTAAGAGATTTCTCTGGCAATACAAGACATTTATGGAGAAGGTATACCAAGAGGACAATATTTAAACCAGAGCAACATACAAGCATTTCCAAGGATCGGTATTTCGTCGCTAATGTTTATGGCGAGGTTGCTGATTCAATCTTGAATTTACGGACTCCTCAATTGGATTATTTGGATTGTGCTTCAAAGAAGGCACTTTACCACACAACAGTCGAGGTGATGCATCAAAAGTCACTAAAGAGACAAAAAGCTTCAAGATGGCTAGGTTTGTTGGGGCCAGATTTCCCTGTGAGAGACAGGTGGAGGATCTGCAGTGGAGCATTATTCACGCGGCACACGGCACACCTGAATCCAGCGGTGGGTGGGCAGTGAGGGACATGATTTAGGGGATTTTTTTTTTAAGATGTAGTAGACTAAAGAATTAGTTTGAATTACTTACAACTTGGTTTCAAGGGTTTACAGAAGAATTTTCAGACAAAATATTTATAGGAGGACTGAAATATAGATTTTTATTAAGAAGGAGAGTATGTTTATTGAATTCTTTAATAGGGACAGCAAAATTGGCCTTATGGAAAACGAGGAAAAATAAGGGCCTAGCAGCAACTGATCCAGAAGTAATGCTTGTGTATCTGGTGGCAGCAAGAATAAGAACAGAATTTGCATATTACAAATAATGTAACTGATTTTTGTGAAATGTGGTGTATTAATGAGGTTCTATGTGTTGTACGTGATGATCAGTTGGTCTTCAGCTTTTAAATAATATATTGTTTTTTAAATTATTTTTTTCAAAATTGCATTTCAATGAATTTGGGATATGATGTTTGAATTAGGAATGTAAGAATTTGTAAAAAATAAAGTGTTTCTAAACATCTCTCTCTCTCTCTCTCTCTCTCTTTCCTTCCTTGAGCAACCTCCCATTCACCCCCTCCTCACAGCAGCTGTAAGACACACACACACACACACACACACACACACAGTTCTGCTTTTTAATCTCCAGTAAAGATGCTGCAGAAAGTCCGAGATCAGGTCAGGAAACATCCAGGAGTGAGTAATAACCTGTTTTCTAAAAAGATCTATTTGTATCTAATATGTTACCAATAGTATTGCATGCTCTGTGGGATTTTTTTATTTATTTAACAACTTTTGATGCTTTTTGAGTAACAGTGTAGTATAATGTGCTCATCTGCTGTGGACGCTCTTCAAACATTTAAAACATTAAAAGTAAAATATAAAATGAAACCTTGAAAAAACAACAGTTGGATCTATGACATTAGTATTCTGGGGGAAAAAAGAAGACGGCGACAAAGAAAAATAATATTGAGCTTAAATATTCCAATCAAATGTCTAAATTACTGCACAATGAACCTTTTATTTTATAGCACTTTCCAAGAGGGCAATTTACAAATGATATCTTTTTCCACAGCTTATCCCACAGTTTTTCTTCATCTGTCTGGGCATGGGTGGAGCGTTCCTTTATTTGTTTCGTCTTGCCAGAGGACCTCATGTCACGTAAGGGAATTATTATATTAAACAAAATGCATTAATGGGTAAATTTTGATTGATTTATTATTTTCAATTTTGACTGTTTTTGATAATTAATTTGGTCCTATCCCCCACACACACACAAAAAAAAAAAAAAAAAAAACCTGTATGTTGCATTTAATACATCTGTCTTGTGCAAAATAAGTTATTTTGTCAACAGCACAAGCATCAGGAATATCTGACTGACTCACAGTTCAGTTCAATTCAAGTGGAGCTAAAATCATTTCAAAAGCATCCCATAGGCTTCATTCATTCAATCTATTAAATACTAGGTATGACAATATTTATGTTAATCATTTAATATATTATATTTTTGTATGTGACAGTATTAACTCAATGGCAAGAAAAAAAAAACATTTTGTAAGAAAATAGTAGCAGGGGAAAATATTAATGCCACTGAACATGTTGGACAGTTTAATAAGATTTATTTCGTTAGTAGTCCCCCAATACTAAAGAAATAGTGGTTTATTTGACTTTGTTTTATCTTTGACTCCCGACAGCTGGAACAAGAGCAGCAACCCTGAACCCTGGAATAAACTCAGTCCAAGCTACCAGTATAAGGTATATAAGCCCGCTGTTCATGTCATATCAGCAGTGTTAACTAAATGTTTATTTTTTTGGTCAGGGAACTATAACACAAAATATAGCTATGCAAGTATATTGATTTAAAAAAACAACAACAACAAAAAAACATATTATTGTAGAAATGCCTCATGCCAGCCTGTGAAAAGGGTCCATGCTTGTTAAAACCAACAATTGTGTCAGTTATGATTTGTCTAGTACAAATTTATTCATACTAAAACTAGTTTAGCATTATTCCATATTTATATTTAAAAAGGGAAAAAAATCATCGCCTCCTTTCTTCTCTTTAGCCACAGCCCTGTTGATAACTTATTATTATTATTGCAAACATTCAGTCACAGTTGCATTTTAGCTGATGATTATTCATAGATGTGTGAGAAACAGAAATAGCGCTGCTCAAGAGAAGCACACAAGAGACTCAAAGAATTTATTCTAGATTATCTGCATGTTTTTCGGTAAGATTGAGAACATTTCAGCACTCAACCAAGTGGCTTCATCAGTGTAGAACCGGATGTTCTGGTATTTCCTGTGGATGTTAATTCCCTGATGGTCTGAATTGCGGTAGATCATGAGTCTGACTCCTTCAGCACAATTGGGAATGAAATCTAAATGCTGGTCAATGTCGGGGAGCGCGGGGCACAACCTAACACTTTTTGCCTTTCTCAGTTTGTGTAAATTAATGTGGGGTTCAGAGTGTAATTTTTATCCACATTAATTTCACACTTGTCTAGTACAAACATGTCGCTTTGTTTCATAATTACAGTTTATAAATTTTTCTTTATTTACCTCAAAAGAGTGGAAGTTAAATGTGACAACATGCCCCGTAGATGGGGTACATTGTAACATGACCATATGATAACTTGAAATGTTATCTGATGAAAGATAGTGAAAAATGAAATGAAAAAAAACATATCTAATGAAAATAATATACAAGACAAAATAAAATTAGTAACCTTTTCAAATAAAATAATGGTGTTTTTTTAAAGAATTATAATCATCTAATTTTGAAGTATGACAAAAATAATTGCAACCATGCTTGAGACGGCCCTTATCACAAGACACAGCTACTGTATACAGTATAGCCTAGTTCAAAACAATGTGGGCAAATATATGAAGAAACACATTCAGACATTTAGAAAAACACACACATTCACTCCCCTCCCTCCACATGAGACACAAACCAGCCAAAATGCTTTATATTTCCTGTGGTTTCTCATTAAAATGTATTAAAGTAAATCACAATAAAAATTATTAAAGTAAAAAAAAAAGTGTAAATCACATCGCTAATATCACAGAATAGCATGGTTTAATAATAGCGGGCACATTGTAGCGCAGTGTTACAATTTATTTGTTTGGCAGAAACAGGCTTCCATATAAATTAAATGTTCATTCTGCAAAGACAGGAAAACTAAAATGATTATAAGTTTCTTCCCCATCCTCTGCTAGTTAGCGACGCATTAAACACTTTCTGAACTGATAAATAACAGATTGGAGATTAAAGTGCAGATTTGTCTAATTTTAAATGAATACCAAAAACTGAGTTGAAAAATTTACTTTAGCCAGAACTTTGCTTTTACTATGTTAAAATAAATATTCAGTGATATCTTCAAAAGATTTTTTCTCTATATAGTGTTGATATGGCATCTAGTAAATGCCATACATTTGGTTATGCTTGCATGTGTGGAAATATTGAATCATGTGCGGGGGTTCACTCTCTCTGTCACATGTTTACTGATGTGTTTTAGAACTGTGGCAGTCCACCTGATTTACACTTTCTAAATAAAATAAACCCACACTGTAAAAAGTGAAAGTTGACTTAACTTAAAAAAATTGAGGAAACCCGTTGCCTTAACTTTTTTAATCATTATGTACTTAATTTTAAGTATACATGACAATTCAATTAACTTATTTTTTTTAAATTATCATTTACTTAAAAATTTGAAGGCAACGGGTTTCCTCAATTTTTTTTAAGTTAAGTCAACTTTCACTTTTTACAGTGTAGAAACTTTGGCATTATAATAACGAGAACAGGCATTATATGCATCAAAGAATGGCATTATACTAAAGAGAAAAGTACTGAAGAAGGTTATACTGCCCAGTGTCTGTCTCCACCTGCCATACAATCATGTCACACGTCTTCTTTTTTTTCCTTCTTTAGTTTGTGGCGATTAACACAGACTACAAAAACCTGAAGAAGGAAGGACCAGACTTCTGAACATGTCACGGTTGTTGCCTCAGCTTTAATCATGAAGATGCTGAGATGCCCTTACACCTCACTACTCTGAATACATACTAATAATAATAATAACTTTTAAATGTGTTGGTGGATGTGTGTTTGTGTTTTGAGAGAAATTTCAAGAACCGTTATATCCTCACAAAACACACTGATAAACATATTCATTAGCGTGAGATGAGCAGAATAAAGGACTAGACTAGTCTTACTTTTGTTTATGTGCATTAGATGTTAAGCTTTATAGAAATCCTCAGAATTTGCAGAGATAACATGACCTCTCTCTAGTGAGCATGAGAAAGGGCAAAAGGAAGACGAGTAGATGTTTGTCTTTCTGTAAACAGAACCTGAACAGCAGAGACTCATGGGAAGGAGCTCGAGCTCCCTCAGGCCTGCCCTTGAAGTCTGTGATCATCTGTTCAGAACAACACACATAGACATGTTTCTCTTTGTCTCTCTGCACTTATCTTCATTTTTATATCACTGTCATCCAACTATCATCATTCATCTTCATCTCAAGGTCTTCTGTACACATTCTCTTCGGACTAGCAAGGCATACAAACAAACAAACAAACAAACAAACACAGGAAATAAGAAGACATTTTACTTAGTGTTTACTCTACTGACCCCCAGAGACTTTCAAATAATATATAAAGATCCATGTGTTTTGTTTTTCTTCTTTTTTCATTAGCTAACAACCAAAATCCTATAAACTGGGAATCAAGCAAACAAAGATAACTAAGGTTTTTATATGTTCAGGGAAGTTCACCACTAGGGGCTTCTGTACATTGCAGGGTGGAGCAGAATTTTAATGCCTTTCAGTTCATGATTTGAAATATTGAATAGAACTAATAGAAACCTTTATTTGTTCATGCATTTGCAATCTAATATTTAACTTCTTGTGTGAGAAATATATATACTGTGTTTTGTGCAAGATTAATAAAGAAAAACAAATTATATAATATATATATATATATATATATATATATATATATGCATGCACAAGTTCAAGTGCTTTTTATTTTCAAAACACGGTATCTCCGAGAGCATCATAGTACAAAAATAGGGACATATCTAACAGTAGCACAATACTAACAACAAACATTGCAATGAGGTAGGTCATATTGTACAACAATACGCAATTAAATGTTAGTCCTTAGAGTAAAGTAGAGTGGTGCAATAATAGACACAAAATGTGCAATTTCTGTATATTAAGTACAATTTCTGACCATTGCATAATGTCCAGTATCCATCTCTGGGCCCTCAAGGGACACAGGTACAAAATGAGGGCATTGATCAGCCACAGATGTTATATAACCTGACCGCCTGCTGTATTCTTTGTTGGTAACACTTTAATAAGTGTACATGAATAATCACATTTAACATTTTGTTTAGTTTCGTTAAATTGCAAAATCGCAACATGTTACTGTGCCATCTTTCCTTAAAAGGAACTAAATGCATTATTGGGTTCACTACAGGAAATACAGATTAATCAATACTGTTTATTCTGCTTCAAGAAGAAGTTTTTGTTTTTTGATTTAGTTGTCAAGAAGGCCCGTTCATTTAACAAGTTACTCATAAAAAGCAGAATTATTCACACAGCCATTTGGAGAAGAAAAAAGAAAAAATGTAAATGAACAATCAGGTCTTAAATCTTTAACCAGAATTAATATATGTTAATATCAAGCTTATTAACACCTTGAAGCAGAAGAATTTATTTCCATGTCTTTGTCTAAAGGATAACAGTAGAGCACAGAGTGCTAGTTTAGCTAAGAGCGAATTAAGCCTCGTGAAGTTTGGAGGCCAGAGTGACATCTTGTGGTTGATGAAATGACTGGAGACTTGAAATATAGCCACATATGGGTATCACTGTAAAAAGTGATAAGTAGACTTAACTTAAAAAAAAATTTAGGAAACCCGTTGCCTTAAATTTTTTAAGTAAATGATAATTAAAAAAATTTGAATTGTCAAGTTCACTTAACTTTTTTTTTTTTTTTAATTATTATGTACTTAATAATTTTAAGGCAACGGGTTTCCCCAATTTTTTTAAGTTAAGTCAACTTATCACTTTTAACAGTGCAGTTGATGGTCAGGCGTGGGATCTTCTGAGGCTCGTCATCTTTCATGCCACAGTTCAGACAGATCATCTGGAAGAAACGTGGATTTAGCATTTGACAATCTAACAATTATAAATAACAATTTCAGTAGTTCCAAGGTATATATGACAGTTGATGTTAATGTACTGAATGTACTTGGTAGTCATAGAATTTAAATAGCAGACTTTTTTTTTTTAAATAAAACAAAATGAGAAAAATGAATAGATAAAGAATAATACCGGTCTCTTCAAGGAGAGTGAGTGCAATGTCCTTTCTGTAGCTTAATACCCGTATTAAACTTAATACCCATAGTCATTCAGGATTGAAAACTAATTGAAAAGACAAAATCACTAAGTTAAAAAGTTAACTATATAACAGTTCATAAAAGACATTGATAACTCAATTATAAGGAACATAATATTGATCTTAAATACACCCACTGAGCCCTGATGTGTTAATGTCATCAAATGTTCACTTCAGCGTGTCAGCTGACATACAGAAGAATTGTACAGACTTCCAGAGCAAATACACCACACACCATCTGTTTGTACTGGTGCGGGAGAGTCTCAGAAGTCCCGTTTCCAACTGCACAACCTCTGCTTTGCATAAATGCTCTTTAAAAAACATTTAATTGTTCCAAGTTATTAGTGTCAACCCAGTCACTGCCAGTAAAATATAATGCATGAAATATAAAGATAGTACAAAGTACTTTGTGGACTCCAGGCATTTGGTGAGTTTGAAGGCAGTTGCTTTCAGGGGATCCAGCGGCATTGACAACCTTGCGATAACAGATTAAAAATGAAAAATCCTTGAATATGAGAAATAATGTCAAAGATAACTTGTACAGACTGTGCTGTGTTTTTTACCTCACTCTGCCTGTCCAGTGTCCCAATAAAAGAGTTTATAGGGACCTATTCTAGAAAGCAACACGTGAGCGCGCTTCCCAACTCAAGCATCATTTATGTCTGCACAGAATAGTAACATTTTTAAAAAAAATTTTCTGTATTAGCCCTCGGAGAAATTCATAAATTGTCTGTGTAACTCACAAGTTTCCTGTAATGATGGAGGCTTTCTTCGGTGTTTGCTTTTTCACTGTGATGTGCTGCAAAGCTCTGGGGGTGTCCTGTCTGGAGAAAGTATCTTTGATTTGGGGGCTGCCTTGTTCTGTGGTGATGGTGGTGGAATCCTGTGCATTTTCCTTCTTCCGTTTTAATTTGTGGGGTATTCTGGGCATTTCCTCGATGTATGGTTTTAGGTGGTCGATGTTCATCTTTGGCAGTGCTTTGCCGTTGGTATCCACCAGATCCACAGATTGTCCTTCAGTTTTTGTTGCAGTAAAAGGGACCAAAAACTCCGGATCAAGTTTGCCCCCTTTCCGTTATTGCTCACGTATGTTTTTCCTCCAAACAAGATCCCCAATGCTATATATTCTGCCCTTCTTTTTTTCCAAGTCTCTCTCTGTTGAGAGGCCTTATTGTTTTGATTAACAACTTTTAAGATTTCTTCATGTTGTTTAATGAATACATCTTCTATTGCAATTATTTGTTCGGTGCTGTTGTCAACCTACACATATCAACAAAAATATCAAATCAAGAAACACTTTTAAAATACAAATTCTGGAAGTGGCAGAGAAAATAATATAGTTTGCACAATCTTCTCAAACCTGGTAGTGCTCTGGTGTTTCAGAAGGATAGCGGGCTTCTCTGCCAAACATGAGAAAAAACGGCGAGTATTTGGTTGTTATTTGCTTTTTTGTTCTTAGACCAAACATCACGGCATCCAAATATTGGTTCCATTGGTTTGGTTTGCTCTTCACCAGTTTTCCCAGGGCCCTGGGTTTTCAGAAATCAGTTTATAGTAAGCTGAATGCATAGCTTGAAGTACTTTCAAAGCAAAACCATACTGTTAAATCAACTTATTTTGTCTTTGTTTGCAACATCAATAATAATAATAATAATAATAATAAATACATTTTACCTCTGCACTGTTCCGTTATTTTTTTCCACCAACCCATTGGTTTGGGGATGAGAAGGGGCACACAAGCTCCTCTCAATGTCTTTTGCATACATTTGCGTTAATCTGAAAATAGTACAAATTTGGACAATGGAAAGATTCAGAGTAAAGTTCACATTTCATAAATTTTTTAGGGAAATTAAATAATGACTTCATCGAAAACTAAATTTTAAGTTGAATATTTATTTCTGTGCCAGTACTGCATCCAAAACTGAAGGTCAGTTCAATTTTAAATGCCCGTGGTAAATCAGGCAATGAATGACTCACATATGTAGCTGTACTGGCACACTGGAATACACACTTCACCTTTTACTTGTCTAGCAAAATAAATCTGTAATGCAAACATTTTGAATACAAATTCAATCAACTGTAATACATATTTTAGAGTATATAGATACATACCGAATTCACAAATTCCTTGCCTTGATCAGTGAGGATATTTTTTTTGTGCCTTAAACTGATAAAAAAAACTTCAGTATACAATTTGTGA
The DNA here is from genome assembly GCF_012432095.1 of Onychostoma macrolepis. Classification (NCBI taxonomy): domain Eukaryota; kingdom Metazoa; phylum Chordata; class Actinopteri; order Cypriniformes; family Cyprinidae; genus Onychostoma; species Onychostoma macrolepis. The sequence goes on from NC_081163.1 coordinate 36,249,580, forward strand.
CCTCACTGGCTGACTTGGTCTTCAGGGGATAAGCCTGGGGCCACTTTGTGAAATAATCGATGAGGACACAAATATACTGATATCCATCATCTGTTTTTGTGAGTTCCCCGATGAGATCCATCCCAACGAGCTCAAACGGGGCAGTGACCTGATAAATAAAGAATGCATTGACCACACACATAACCAATGCTTATTAATTATAACCGCCTGGGTGTCCTGCAATATTTACCCTCAACCCCATTTACACACGTGAACCACTGCATAAGATGTTCATTAACACTTGAGAATCACAGGGTATAAGTAAACAATGCATATCTGTGGTCCTCCTGTATAGCATCACACCCATGAAGAATGAATTACAAAATAAAATGTATGAATAAAAAACTACCCTTCAGTAAAAGATGAAAATGGAATGAGGTGACATTCTATACATCTGATGTTTATATTTCATCATTAAAATGTTAAAATCTGCATATAATTATATTCGGTTATTTTCAATACCTCTATAGGGATGTACTCCACACCTTGCTTAAGGTCGCGACGCTTGCTCTGGCAAACCACACACCGGGAAACCTATAGGGTTTTTGAAAACTTGATTGTACACAAAACACAGATAAAGAATAGATAAAAATGATCAAATTTCAAAGCTTGTTACCATACTTTAAATCACAGTAAGGGAGGTTATCTGTAGTTTATGCAAATATGTACCTAGCCATGCATCAATATCTAAAGACATTCCAGGCCAGCAGAATCTTTTAGATATGGCATCTCTAGTTTTAATTTGGCCGCAGTGTGCTCCAAAAGCACTACAGGGAAACTCCTGGAAGATGTGGTCTGCTGCTTACCTTCACACGGAGCCCCTCGGCAGTGCCTTTGTGTTTTAGATAGATAGTACAATTCTTGGTCTGTAAATCATCAACGGGTGAAATGGGAATAACACTTAGATGCACATAATGCCTTCATCTGTAGTCAATGTCAGCATTTAACCAAAATATGCTTATAATTTCTCAGGAGAAACTATATTCTATGTAATACAATACTTATTCATTTTTGAATATGACACATTTGTAATGACTGACATGTGAAATGACTTATGGGAGAATCAACAAACAGGAAAGATGAAAATGATTATTTATTTATTCATTCATAGTATCTAGAGGTGTGATTCCACCCTGGGGTGGGGTGTTGTTTTGAAACTCCCAATTCAAAGCCATCATAAACTATAATAGTTTAGCCTTTATAAATTCTGCTTTCCAAAATAAAATTCTGTCTAGCATGTTTAATTTTTGCTATACCTGTATGGCCATATGTGGACACAATAATATATATATATATATATATATATATTCAGAAAGGGGTTAGCAACATATTAGGTAGATATAAGGTAGATTTTTAACTTAAGTGTTTGTGTTTAAAAAAAAATATTTTGTATGTCACATTGGAGCAATTAGTTACATGTTTTTCTGTTTTATACATGTAGTTATAGAATGTATAATACACATTAATTCTTTTTCTTTTTTTTTTGTGAAATTGACTCAAAAGTACACTTTTAAAACAATACTAATTGGAAACTCACCTTGAAGGACATAATTGGAGGCTCTTCTTCGATTAGTACATTTTTCTGACTTTGTTGCAGAATCAGGATACTCATTATTTGAAATGAATTTGTTTGTAGTATTTTTACAATTCTCTTCACAAAACTTGTAAATGAAAATCCAGAGATGCTGGACCTGAACTGTGACACTTCCTATATATAGCCATTTATGCACCTGTTGCATATAATTATGTGAAAAACTTGTTTAACGAACCATGCTCAGCTGTGTCATTTGTATGTAATTTTATGAAAAATAATCATTTTTGTTATTATTATTAATATTAACAGTTCAGATAACAGTGGCCCAGTTGGTAGCACTGTTGCCTCACAGCAAGAAGGTCCTGGGTTTGCATCCCAGAGCCTAAAGGGCTTTATTATTATTATTATTATTATTATTATTAAACAGTGCACCTAATCCTCATGGACTGAAGCAAATTTGCCATTTTTTACTGTAAGACGTTACACTACTCGTCCAAAGCATGTGAAAGTTGTCCAACATGGTCCTCATGCCTCCTGCAGAAGGACCCTGAGCATCTTTCTCCTGGTGTTATTTTTTACAGTCAGTAGAAAGTTCTTCTTCGGTGTCCTTGTACTGTGACCCTTATTAATGTAAACCGTTTGTGTCATGTGGACACTTTCACTGCATGTGCAATAATTATTTACTGTTCATTAAACAGGCATGAAAATATCCTATCATAAAAGGGAAATTGTATTTGATTTTTTTTTGCTTAGTTTGCATATAGGCTACATAAATACAAATACTGTGCTACAACATAACCGCAATTTCAAAAGTATCCAAGTAGCGTCGTTTTACTGGCCTAATGATGTAACATTGAGAAAAATAAATTAAACATGGGGGGAAAAAACACACAGAAGACGGATAACGTGTCTAATAACATTTTTTTTTTTTTTTATCAAAGGTATGCTACAATCTCTCTAAGCTCTAATGATCAGTTATATTTTAAAGTCCCTCGGGTTCGAACAGAGCTAGGAAAAAAGGGTTTTGGATATAGTGTATCTTTGGCTTGGAATAATCTACAAAGCATTCTAAAGATGACCGTGCTTCCATCATTACATTAATTTAAGCTTCTTTTAACAAACTGTGTGTTTTATCCTTTGGTGAATTGTTGTTGTGATCTTTGATTTGTGTTTTGTGTTATGATGTAAATTTGTATATGCTATGTTATTTGTTGCTGCCTTCTTGGCCAGGTCACTCTTGCGAAAGAGATTTTAATCTCAATGAGCTTTTTAACCTGGTTAAATAAAGAAAAATAAAGAGGCTAGATGTTGAAAGTTAACAAAATTAAGACTGTTTATTTGTGTTTTGTGTTATGATGTAAATTTGTATATGCTATGTTATTTGTTGCTGCCTTCTTGGCCAGGTCACTCTTGCAAAAGAGATTTTAATCTCAATGAGTTTTTTAACCTGGTTAAATAAAGAAAAATAAAGAGGCTAGATGTTGAAAGTTAACAAAATTAAGACTGTTTAGAGCAGGACTCTTCAAATCTGGACCTTGGGATCCACTTTCCTGCAGAATTTAGCTGTAACCCAAATCAAACACACCTGAACATGCTAATCAGTGTCTTCAGGATCATTAGAAAATCACAGACAGGTGAGTTTGATCAGGGTTGGAGCTAAACTCTGCAGTGGATTGGACCTCCAGGGTAAGATTTGAGGAACCCTGGTTTAGAGTATTGGTCTCAAACTCAATTCCTGGAGGGCCACAGCTCTGCACAGTTTAGCTCCAACCCTAATCAAACACACCTGATCCAGCTAATCAGGCTCTTCAGGATTACTAGAAACTTCCAAGCAGGTGTGGTTTAGAGCTTTTTGAAGCTCTCTTTTTAGAAGTCGGATCACAAATCTTAGGTTACAGTAATTGGTAATCCATTTTATACTGTAAATACTTTGTCATCCAGATCCTGTCCAGCAGTCAAAGTGGCAGTTAGGATCTTCAAGATCAAAAATCAGGGTAATCCGTAATTAGGATTATAAATTAATGGACATGTAGAAAACAAGATCAGGCCTATCATTGATGAGTAATTGTTTTTACATATGGTGCACATGACTTGAACCCCTAAGTTACCAGTAGATTTGTGCTTTGTTTCAGGCAACATAAAGAAGCAAAGCGTGGGAACAGGGATACACTATGTATAGAAATTAAAGAAATCGCCAGTGAAATAATAAGAAAATAGAATAAGAAAAAGATATAAGCACTTAAAGACGAATGACTCTCCTCATTTAAAAATAAAATAATTAACTATGACAGGCAGAGTAAGCTCCAAACTAAAAAAAAAGCTCTTTCATGAAGCCTTGATTGAAGACACAAAATGAATAGTGTAAAGCAAGAAAAGAAAAGTAACAGTGGGGAAGATTGTGAAGAAGTACAGGCTACAAGGATTTGCCGAAAATGCTCTTGGATTTTCAAAGAAGCGTCACAGTGTTCAGAGTGAAGACTTCTGTTCCAGCAACAGAAATCCCATTAACGGGTTCACTGCTGCTTTCAAGTCAAAAGCTTCTTTATTTGAGATGACAACAGTTGGATAACAACTGGATGAAAACAAACAATTAGCAGTTTCTGGTTGACATAATGAAATATCTTCACAATAAATTTCTCACTGAAAACACAAATAACATATCATACTCCCTTTTCCGTAAGCTTTGCCCAGTTTTGGGTTGTATATCCCACTCTCTTTGAATGGAACACATGTCTGTGCAAGATCCATGAAAATCTGATTTGTCTTTAAAAAGTTGCATAATTTGAGGCTTCAGATCTCAAGAGTTTGATTAAAATGATAACCTGAGACACCTCCAGGAAAATGTGCATGTATGATGAGTGTGAGGAATGTAAAGACAAGACGGTTCAGGGGCCTGTACCATGATGGTGGCGGAACAAACTCAGGGTCATAGGATTAGTTTTGAGTTGACAAAACCAAACCAATTCAATTCAGTTTATTTCTAGAGCACGTTTAAATTCCACCTTTTGTTGGCCAAAGTGCTGTACAAAGTAAAGTAAAATACAGTAAGGATAAAAACAGATACACATTACGAAGAATTAAAAGCACAAGAAAAAAGATGCGTTTTTAACCTAGATTTGAATTCGGCTAACGTGGAGGCAGTTCGGACAGATAATGGCAGGCTTTTCCATAGCTTAGGACCAACTACTGCGAAGGTTCTGTCGTCCCTGCGTTGCAGGCGAGACCCTGGTATTTGCAGAACATGGCCATCTTGGGATCTAAGTGACCTAGCCGGGTTGTAGATGGTGAGTAAGTCGGAGAGTTACCTCGGAGCTAAGTTGTTAAGAGCATTATAGACAAATAATAGAATTTTGTAGTCGATTCGATATTGGACTGGTAGCCAATGCAGTGTGCATAAAATTGGTGTGATTTTTAGGAAAGGTTTGACTTTAGCTAACCGACGAATATGATGAAAATCTGGTATTAACTATTGCATTCATTTGTTTGTCTAATTTGAGACTGTTATCAAAGCGGAAACCAAGGTCCTTGACATCTGAGGTACGATATGGAGTAAGTGCGCCATGGTCAATGGGTTTTCCACCTGAGTGCTCTTTTGGCCCAAATTGAATGATTTGGGTTTTTTCATCGTTGAGTAACAAAGTAATTTGATTTCTTGCAAACAGGATTCCAGTCTTTTAAATGCTGAGGTATACATTTTATGGGTATATAGAGTTGTGTATCATCTGCATAGCAGTGGTACAATACCCCAAATTTACTCATAATAGAACCCAGAGGTAGCATATACAGCGAAAATAACAATGGTGCTAAAATCGATCCCTGGGGTACACCGCAAGTAAGTCGAACCATCGAGGATGAAAGAGCACCTAAACTAACGGAGAAACTTCTATTTGACAGGAAAGATTGAAACCATTTCAAAACTGTACCCGAAATGCCGATTGAATGCTCAAGCCAGGATAAAAGTATCCTGTGGTCCACAAAGTCAAAGGCTGAACTCAAATCTAACAACACTAATGCCATAGTATCACCGGCGTCTGTGGTCAACAAAATATTATTAAAAACTTTCAAGAGCACGGACTCAGTGCTGTGCAGGGTTTTAAAGCTAGATTGAAAGATGTCGGAGATAGAATTACTTTGCAAGTAATTTTGCAACTGAATGAAAACATTGACGCATACCATGACGCAGCTCGTCAACTCGGGCTTTGATCCTTAAGCTATGATTACTCCAAGGGTGTGTGCACATAAAAGAGTGACGTCGGCACTGAACAACCAATCGCTTTCAATATGGATGAGCCAGAGCCGTATATTTTTCCGTGGAGGAGCAAGAAATAATTATTCAAAAATACAAGGAATATAAACATATAAACAAGCACGCAGTAATACTGTCTCTGCTGCCAAAGCAAGAGAAGAGTGTTGGAGAAAGATCGCTGATTGCGTTAATGCGTAAGTTAAACAAATACATTCAATATTAATTAAAAATGATGTGTATGATGTGTGTGTGCGCGCGTGTATATGATACCTTTACAATAAGGTTGTATTTGTTTAGAGAACTTAATGCATTAGCTAACATGAATTAATAATGAACGATAGTTTTTCAGCATTTATTAATCTAATGTTAATTCCGATAGTTGTTCAAGTTACTTCACTGTGCATTAGACAGTTACAGTTTTATTTTAAAAATGTATTAATGCTTAAATTAAAATGTACATACATATAGTATACATATAAAAATGTGAAAGGCCTAATATACAATGTCATATAGATTAATAGGCTATTCATTGATTTTTAGATACAACCCCAACTACAAATGTTCTTGGCAGCAGATAAAGACAAAATATAAAAATATCATTGAAAGTGGTGAGTATTTACCATAACCTTTTATTATTTTCGTGAACATTTTCAAAAAAACTTTTTTGCAGCAAACAGAAAAAAGTGTGACATTCGGAAAACTGGGGGAGGGCCACCTGGCGGCCGATTATGGATGGTATTACAGGTGCTGTACAATCTGACCCTGGTGCTGGCTCCTCTAAGCAAGTGACACTGGGTATGTGTGCAATGTATTACTACCTTTTAAAGGGGTCCTATTATGTTCTTTTACAAAGTCTTGATTTTATTTTGGGGGTGTACTAGAACATGCTCTCATGCTTGGTGGTTTGAAAATCGCATTATTTTTCACATAATTTACATTATTATAATACCTTTCTCCCCAGCCTGGCATAAACGCCTCGATTAGTTCCGGGTTTGATGAAGGCCCGCCTTCCGAAAAATGAAATGTTTTGTGATTGGTTAGCTGTCCCAGTGCGCTGTGATTGGCGAACAGCTTAGACGTGTTTGAGTATTGCCCCGCCCCTTGCCAAAACAGCAAGTTCGTCAATATTGCCATATCAATTCAGACCCTGAGAATATTGAACAAGAGGATCGTGCAGAACCTTTGCACGCACGGATATTGCAAGACATATTAAAGTGGTAACATTATTGTTGTTTTTTTTTGGCTAAATCACGTTTTAGATAGGATGTCAACAACAGCTTAAAATTAACTGCATTTACTATGTACAGATAAGTGCAACGGTAATATGTATTATGTTTATTGTTCTTTAATTATAACATTATAACATGAACTGCAGTGAAACTGTTATACAGTTGAATTTATTTATACCATAGTCCACAGACTTACACTATTTGTGGGCATATACTGTATATGCAAATTAATTATCTGCCAGCAGGAGGCGCTGTTGGAGCGGTAGAGAGCATAGACTGTAAAAAAAAGATGGACGACGCGTCTCCGCTTCTTTCCACTATAGAAAAGTGAAGCGAATACAACTCCGTATGGCCGCTGCCAACTTGAGTAAATGACGTCATTTGGAGCCCGAGTCTGCGCAGTAGAGTTGTGAGGTGGAGCCGCGGAATCAAACTCCCGCAGACCCAATCAACCATAACGGCACGCCCCGTTTTTATAGCATCAAATTACTAGCTAAATTCAAACGCATCACAAAAACGAACAATTGAACATATATCAGCGAGATAACAAATACCTTAAATGACCAAAACCATATTTTGGAAAATTGTATTGGAAGTGTAATTTTATTTTTATTTTTTTCGACTGAAGTCCCATTCGTTTACATGGAGAGGGCGGGGTTTATGACCTGTACTGCAGCCAGCCCCCAGGGGGCGATCAAAGAGCCCGCAGCTTCACTTTTAAGGACGAGTGAGACCCGGTAGCAGTGTTGCCAACTTAGCGACTTTGTCGACTTTTCAGACCCCCTAGCGACTATTTTTCCAAAAAAGCAACAAACCTTAGCGAGTCTCTGTGATCGCTCGTACTGCCGCAACGGCGCGAGGTCAGCGCACACACACCTCTTTCTTTGCATCTGCTCTGTTCAGCGAGCGGCTGAGAGGAGCAGCGCCTTCATTTAAAATAGATATGATGTTGTTTCTCTAATTTTACATGCAAATATAGCCGATATCACAGCACAGGAATTGTCTTGTCTTTTGTGTATTTGATTTAATCAGAAGACGGCTCAATTATAAATCAGGATTTTTGTGCAGATTAATGTCTTGAAAGGGAGACATGTACTCTTAAAAGGCAGCGTTTTAGTCACTATTTCATATTTATTCTTTTGTCTGACATCAGAGAAACAGTAAAATATATAAATGAAAACAGTTATTATGAATTTGGCTGCATTAAAATACAGTATGTGAGCACAGAGAGACAAACAATGTAAAAGGCAATACGACGTGATGACGTCATGAATATGCTAATTAGCGTATGACGTCATCTAGCGACATTTAGCGACTTTTCAAACTGGCTTTAGCTACTTTCCATTGAAAGAAGTTGGCAACACTGCCCGGTAGAGAGCGAGGTTTCCCCGGTAACGCTGTACACAAAGCAGCGCTCCGCTCTCAAACACTGCTTTATCAGACATTACATACAAGATGAAATGAAAATGACATCCAAAATTTTCTGAAGACAGTCGGTTTCCTTCAGAAATACAGTGATATAAAAACACCCGCACCGGTTTCCGATTTTGAAACGTGCAGTGCTCAACCAAGCGTTCTCCCCACCCGCCAACCATTCGAATTTCCATAGGCAGGATTTATTTTAATGATATTCTAATTGGCCAATTTGCAAATTTCACAAATACAGGAAAACAACTTTGTAGTCCAAACAAGCTGTTTGTTGTAGTTCTTGAAAAGGGATTTAAAAAAAAAAAAGAAATATCTCCCTTTGGAGTGGACGTTGAGATTTGTAATTCTGTAGATCTTTTTATGCCCAAACATACACACTACACACTGATTAACATTCAAAAAGTGAAAAAGCATAATAGGACCCCTTTAAAAGTTGTACATGTAGCTGACTGTATGTTCTGCAGTAGAGGGAAATACAGTGTCCCTGTTGAAGCCGGCACACGTTCACACAGTCTCCCACACAGAGGTGAGCTTGCAGCAGACAGAACACTATGAATATGCTTTATAACAGTTATGATTTACATTGGCCTACTTTTATTTATTAGGGTGAAGCAAGTGACGAAGACACCCTCTCTGTGTGTTCTGAAACCATTGCTGAGGTGAATGCATTTTTTTATGGCACACATTTTAATGTCTCACAAATGTGACTGGCCCTTATCTCTTTTATTGTAGGATTTTTCACAACCGGCCCCACAAACTAATGCCTCTACCTCAATGGGTTTCAGAAGGAATGTGAACAAGGTACTGCTTTAAACCCTTGACATAAATTACAGCCAGTCCTGTGCCTGTATTAAGTCATGCCTTTTGTCATTTGATTTACCTTAAGAAGACTTTTAATGATTGTTTGTGGAGGAATTATGTTTCAGGTGGAGACTGACTCAGTCAGGGCCCTTTACAAAAGGAGCCTAGAATTTGACTGCACACTAAAGGAGCTGGACTGTGAGCTGAGGAGCCTCCAAAATTAAAAAAATCAAATTGGAGATCAAACAGCTGGAATAACAGATTTCAGTATGTGAACTTACTAAAGCAGGCAGTTAGTAACGTGCCTTTAGGATGCCAAAGGTCATCTCGATCTTGACCCTGGTTTTACTGAGGGCCACATTGAACCGGTTTTGTGGCCTTGTCTGAGGGTCAGGATAGGGGGTTAGTAAAAATCTCTGGCATGCATAACCCCCGTCTCCTACCAACAGGCCATCAAAAAGCCCTGTCACAGAACAGAAAAGGGGAAAATTGTACAAGTTTTGCTTTGTCAATTAAAAAGAACACTTTAAAGTGTTTTGTACTGTTCCAAATGTAACTTGCCTTCCTCAAAGTGCTGACACAACACAGACTCACGGAAAGTTCGTGGGTCATGCACTGAGCCAGGCCATTTGGCATCCATGCTTGTGATCATGCATTCGTGATCAAGTTATCTGAAGATGAAATGTACAGTAGATCATTGTCATATGTGTTAATGATTCATCTCACTGAAAATAAAAATCATCTTGCATGTATAGTACACCTACCTGAACACTGAGGCTGTGAAAGGACTTTCTATTCACATAATCTGCCTCATGTTCTCCAAGAGCTGTGGAGATTGCAACATGTGTGCAGTCTATTGCTCCTATGACTCTAGGGAATCCTATCATAAGATTAATATAAAAAAAAAGAAAAAGATTTAGAATAATATTAACATGTACTGTATTGTATAATTTAAGTGTTCTAAGTGAAATCTGCTTTCTGGGGAGAAAAAAAAAGTGAATGTATAAAAGTAAATCTGTTCATGTGATGTCACCCTATCCATCTTACCGGCAATTTTATAAAAGCCCTCTTTTATGGACATGGTCGATAAATGTCCAGGGAACACTATGAAGCTATTCATGTACCCCTGCAGTGTGAGGATCACCTTGTGAATGGTTCGACAAACCGTATTTTTCCCAAGGTTCTCTGCATCACCGACCGCATATAAGTACGTACCACTTGCAAAAAAACGCAACGCAATGCATACCTTTTTGCGGTACAGTAAGGGCATGACTTCGACGTGTCACATGTGATATGTGCGGCTCAAGAAGTTCGCAAATATTACAGATTCCTTCTGCGGAAAATCTGTATCTTTCATACAAGTAAGTATCAGGAAAAGCTAGGGGATTTTGTCTGTCCCTAAAAACTCGTTCTCTACGAAGTGCTCGTCTAACAATGTGCGCAGAGATTTGACCAAGGCTCGAGACAGAGAAAAAAAAAGCGAGTTGAAAGCGTATACCGAGCCGTGGAAGGGATACTGTTTCTTGAGCACTTTCTGTGAGCGCGATTCGAGATGGAGTGAAACATGGACAAATGCATTTCGTCCATTCTTTCATCCCGTGACATACCCGATGCCCATGAGCTATATAAGGCCCTCACAGAAACATTTACAACTGTTGAGCTGTTTTATGTAGCATCCGAAGCAGTGGAGCAGGCAATGGAAAGGATGCCAGACCAGATTCCACCAGTGCCATCAACAATGAAAACCCACCAAGTGGTCACATTCACTCCAGGAGAAATCCTTTACCAGGAAGTTAGCTGCATGTGCTCCACGCAAAAGCAGCTGAGATGTCAGAGCCTCAACACACAGCATTTCCCTTGTAAAATGTATACACCGTGTTGGGGCCAACGGGTTTTTCTGGCCTCTAAGAGATGACTTCCTGTGGAATCTCTTTGATGATGTGCTCGAAATCATTCAAGCACCACAGCCTGTGACATCCCACCACATGGAAATCCAGAAGGATGTGTGGATGCGACTCTCCCCGTCACTATTATGATGCTCATTTCAGTTTTTCAGAGCATGACCAAGATTTCCATTACATCTCCTATTTTAATGTCTCCCCTTCCCCAATTTTTAAAATTTAAAACCAGCAGTTCATATACAGAAACATTTTGTCCATACCACCCTGTCACAGTGGACCACCCCGTCACAGGGTCATTTTGTTAAAAGTTTATGGAAAGAAAATGAAATGTTACATAAATTAATGCATAGTGATGATCTTATTGTGTGTAATTGTCTAATCAAATAAATGTAACTTTAATTGTATTTTTTAAGTGAATTAGTTTTTTCACTATAAACAGAAAGTCATTGAAATGTCAAATTAATTTTTCAAGATTTTTCAAAGATCTAAGAATAAAAAAATGGGAGAATATTGGTGGTTTCCAAAAAGGGGACATTTTACTATTAGGAAAACATAAAATGTAAAAAAAATCTATGTCTTGTTCATATTGGGGTGGCACAAGAAAGGCGCCCTTGCCTGAAGAAAAAGGATAAGGAGTTTGTGACTGAGGTGGGAAAATGTTTTTTTGGAGGATTGTGAATAAGTCATGGCTGAAGGGTGTTGTTATGGTGCATTTCCACTACAGCATCAAATCTGCGTTCAGTGCCGCTTGCAACGCTACAACGCCTGCTTTGGGGCGTGTCAAATTTAGGACAGAGCACGCCTCTTAAAAACAATGTTTGCATCCTGTTTGCGTTTCATCTTCTTTTCACAGTGATTGGTTGTCGCCCGGAGTTTTTCGCTCGATATTTGCATAAAGTCGAGGAATGCCCAAACCTTTTGATGCTCTCGGCCACTTTCTTGGCGTTGCTTTCAATCCCATAATGCACCATGCAAGCGTTTAAGCTCAACTTCCATATGAATGAATTGAAAACAGTCGCTCCGGGGCACTTGCTATGTGCCAGTGGAAACGCACTGTTAGGCACGATGCGAAGCGGAACTCCTTCAGCCGTGACTCATTCACAATACAGCACGCCTCGAGTACCTTATTGCTTTTATAAAATGCTTACCACAAAAAAAAACATTAAAACCAAAAATGAATGTATTGATATGTTACTTTTTTGAAGCAAGTTCATTAAATTCTGTTGTTAATTCTGTTTAATTTGTAAACACAATATATGGTATTCTCACACACATACATCTGCTTCTCTCTCAGCATGAGAAAACAAGACGGAAATCAGATTTTGTTTGGAACTCGCTGCATATCACAAGTTTGTAAGCGCCATTTATTACAATGTAAATCGATGATGTTGAACGAATTGTTCTTTTGAGCCGGTTCACAAAATCGAACTAAAACTGTATTTCCTTGTTGATCTTGTTTCAGCTAGTGAACAGGCATTCTGCAGTCTTGCAGAGGCAAATGTGACAAAGTCTCTGAGGCCTTGGTCATCAGTTTGCTTTGATATTGCCTGTCTGACTGCTTGAGGATGTGAGCAGAACATATGTGCAGCACAGTGTGAGGCTTCATGCCATCCCGTAATCTTTTTGCCTGTGCAAATGTCAAAAACTCTTTCTTGGCATGTGATTTGCTCCCTGTTGAAAGCTTGCAGAACACTTTGGATGAGAGCTCAACTATAGTCTGTCTCAACCTGGTGCTGTGCATTTGTCTATTTGGACAATGCAATGTAAATCGCATGAGTCAATATGTGATTGGAGGTACTGAATGATCATTTGATAACATTTCACAGATTGGTAAAGGGGGAGCATCCCGACCCCTGCCTGAAAGAGTGAGTGAGTAGTATAAGACTTGCTTTGGCTGATCTGTGATTTTTGAGACCACTCCTCCAGGAGCATCCAGATAAGGGACACGGGAAGAAGCCTACTGCGTAAATGGTCCATAAGAACACTGATTCCAAGCAAAGTGTACATGCAGTATAAACACCAAAAGGGTCCATGCTGAAATGCTGTATGTATCCTGGTATTTTAAAATAAATATGGTGTCACATCCTCTTAGTATGCCTTGCATGAGATGCATTTCCATTAACACATCAGTGTGGAGTAGTTTATTTTTCCTAATTTCAGAGCTGATTGCCTTCAGCACATTCTTGTTGACGCAGCTGGACATATTTCCACTCAATTCCTCTAGCAAGTGTTCCTCTTTCGAGGTTTGTTGCTGGCCTTTTCTCACACACTTTGTGTTTTATTTCTCCATGTTGACTGACCAGGATCTTTACCATTTTGCACATTCTGTCTGGCCTGTTTTTCAGTTTGAACTTGTATTTTGCCTGGCATTACGGGAATGTGCAAATTGCTACATTGTGTAAATATGGACAGTTTTTTTTTTTTTTTCCTGCTGTGGGCAGCTTTTATTGTTCTGATATTTAAAAGATAGAGTGCAACATGGTACATGCTCACTTGTTTGTTGCTTCTTCCAGGTCCACTCTGGTATCCTCTGAGTCCAAGTTATTTTGAACAATATCTGCCTCAGTGTCCTCTTTCTAACTCATTACGGTGTCTATGGTAGATGAGATTGAACAGTAAGTGTATATTCATTAATATTTTGACATGAAAATTATATATTTATAGTCAGCACTTGTTGTTTTGTTAATTAAATCTGGTGCGGTAACAACAATGGTTTGAACTAATATCTTTGTCCATGATTATACATGATGATATGTTTAAATTACATGAAATACAGTGCATACTATTATTGACAAGAAAGCTAAAAATGTATTCCTTTTAGAAACAGTGCATTAACATTTGTTTATGGTTAGGCCAAATACTATTTGGTTTGATATTATGATTATTAAAGCAATTTATTAATAATTGCTTTAACAATAAGTTTGGCCACAGCTAAAGTGTCTTAATATGTTTTGGGTCCACTGTATACAATTGCTATTGGACAATGCCCCCTGGCTCCAGTCTTCTTATCCTACTTGTTTGCACGCTTGGATTGCTCAAGGCTAGTTGGTCCCTAACACCATTTTGGTTTTTGTTCATATGACCCATAACCAGTGCCGATTGTAACGGGAGGAAGGATCACGTGACAAGTTTGGCTCGGTAAAGGCCCCGAAGGGTGCGTTTATTGTGCAAACTTGAATGAATCCGTGTGTCCTGGGTGGGTCGAACTGTGCTCTGAAACCTGTGTCCTCCGTGGGTCTGAGTGCTTGGGTGCGATGGGTCCAGTGCTGTGCGGGTGAATCCTGGCTGGCCGGTCACACACTGCTCTCTGCAGATAAATGAGAGGAACGTTATCAGGTTGTCTTCTGGAGACATGTCTCACCGGTGTGTGTGACTTGGCAGCCTATAAAGCTGGCGCTTAACTGGGCTCAGCTGTGACCGTTCCTTGTTCGTTTCCAGGGCGACGCTGACGAGAGCTCGGGACACGCGTCACACAATTTTTAGCGATGGATGGAGCTAAATTGTCTCAATAAAAAGTTCATTCCATTTACATCTTTGTTTTGACTTTAAACATAAGATTATTAAGTAGCTTAATGAACAATACTTAATGTTGTTGAATGAACGACTTAATAGTCTCTCTATGTTTTTCTGTTGAATTGTGCATTCATTTAATATTGCACTCACGCAATATCATTCTCCATGTGCACTGAGTGAGTTTACACAGCCTTGCCAATGTGATCTCATGATAATTCATAAGTATTTTATGTAAAATATGGTTCTACAAAACTACATTTTTACAGGCACTAAAATGTACAATACTGAAATATTTTCAGCATCTAAACGTACAAATACTTATGTATTTTCAGCATTTAAACGTACGACACCTAAAAATGAATCCTTATGAATATTGAAATTGCGGCATTAATTTGATTATTATCGTTTTCAACTGCATCATTAAATTGTTTACTTAATATGAAATGTTAACATTTCGTTTTGTTCTGTGTGATTTCTGCTGCCAGATCGATTCCAATAATAGGCCTACATTATGATAAACAAGACTTCACATTAAACCCTTAAAATAAATAACATTTTGGCAATCGTTTAACCTTTACTTGTCATGTAATATTTACTTTGTTTGCCATGGGCCACACAAGGCGTTTTCTCCGACTGACAATAGATTCATAAAATACGCCAAAAATGCAACATAATCACGAAATGAAACAATTTTATTCATGCGCTGTAATCCAAATCTTCAGAATCATTTATTTATTTACAAATTCAAGCATTTATTCGGCGATCTTCATCTCCATCCAGAGCAGCGAGTCCAGCGACCATAAGCATCATTTTCATAAATTCAGTTATTATTTTGTCTTGTGGAGAATATATAAACATCTGTTATGTGAAATAGCTTATTCAGGACAGTACTAAATAAAAAGTAATATGGAATTTTCATGATCCCTCTTATTTTGTTTCAATTACTAACTAGGGCTGGTAAGTAATTAAAATTTATTTTAATCTAATTAATTACATGATGTGCTGATTAATTAATCTAATTAATCATTTAATCACACAAATATTAGATGAGAAATTTCCCCCCAAAATATCATTTAAAATTATTGTGTTAAATGAAGATTGAACAGATATTACAAAAAGCAACTTTTATTACTATTTTTATTGAACACAAGCCTATCACTTAGGCTACATTGGTCATTTTTTTATTATTGAACACAAACCAAGGCTACAATGGCCATGACATGTTTCATTATTATAATAAGCCTGTCCCTTATGCTACAATGGTCATACAGTAATTTAACTGAAACACAGTTAAACTAACCTCATTTCTTATTTCTCCTTCAACCAGTTGCTATGACAAACTAACATGTTTACATTTTCTGAGTTTAAAGATGCCCTCTTCTTTTGCACAATGTTGCCCGCCAGTGAGAAAAGTCTTTCATTTTGTGGAATTTTTAAAGGCTTTTTCTTGTAACAAGCACGTTTGTCTTGATCAGTAAGAGCTCGAAGACATTTTATGTGTGACATTCTTGGGTTCAACTTGTCAAATAAAATATATATTGTGTGTAACAAATACAACTGGAACCACAAATAAATGCAACAACAATCATGCAATAACAATAGAATGTGACACTAATGTAATTGAGGAAGATGGGTGTGTGGCAGACTTACTTGCATGGTTCAAGAAGCGTCTGCAGCTTGTGCAGTTTGTCCCACTCAGCAGCGGTTAGCATGACTAACTTGTGTTTCTGTTGGGCTAAAGTAGCCTTAACAGCCTCTTCATTCCGTAAGATACGTGTGATCATATCGAGTGATGAGTTCCACCTCGTTGAAACATCCTGTATTAGTTGCTCTCTTTGTTGCTGATGTAGTTCCTCTGTGTTAGCAGGGCTGTGCTTAATATGTCCAACAACTTTGCGACACTTTGTCAATGCACCAACAAACCCACTGTCCAAGAGGCAAACAGTGATGATCCTCTGCAGTATATGTGCATGTGATCAAATGGAAGTTTTCTTGCTGCTGCAACCATGTTTCGAGCACTGGCTGTTCCGATGGTGGGCACTTTTTCTGTAATGTCCCACTTCTCTGCCACTGTTAGGAACTGTTCATCACATGCATCAGAATAGTGCCGTGTGGCTGTTTTCAGTACCATTAACGCGAAGGACTGAAGTGTCCAGTCACTATCGATGAAGTGTGTAGTAACACCTAGACAGTTGTGATTACTGACCGAAGTCCAATTATCTCAATGATCAAACGATATGAATGTTGGGATCAGAAGGAAGGCAATACAAACACTTCTTGTATTCGGAGCAATCTTTATTGTTTGGTTTCTGCATAGACAGCATTTGTTAGGTGGACTGAAAACCTGAATCCCGGGACTCTCCTCTACCTTACTATTCTATCCCACTATCATCCCGTTTAAATATTTTCCCATATTTCTCCCGTATTTTTAATTGTTCTATAAAAATAATTACATTGCACGTATTTGCTACATTCACCTCCGGTAAAGCAGGTGGCAGTATAGCTGTAACATCTACAGAAGTCATTCACTAAGAAGAAGAAGGAGAAGAAGCATAGCGGCCAAAGAGGAAAAACATTCCGAAGATGGAGGAACTTGAGAGAGATGGCGTCGGAGTACCTGCAAAAAAGGTGCAAGTATCTTAACAAATGCGAGGAGACTTAACCAAGAGCTACATGCAGGCAAAGTCATGCATTTTGTAAAATATGCTTCACAGACTTTAGTGAATCACACGGAGGGAAAAGTGATGTGAGCCAACATGACAAATCTGCAAAGCACAAGCATACCCAAGAGGTGCAGAAACATGCCCAGCCAATTAGTGCATTTGTAACTACAAACGTTCTGAGGCTGGTCAAGTGACCAATGCTGAGCTGAAAATGTCAATGCTTTGCACCAAAAAATAATATGGGCTTAACCTGAGAGTGCTGGACCCTGCATCTTGGTGTGACATCACTCCAGGAACAGTTTACAATTAACTTATGTGAAGTATTGCATGGTTTACATAATTCAGCAATGTACAGTTAGCAACACTATTGTGTTATTTTACAGTGACCAGGCCTGTTCCCTCAGCTGAGCTCATGAGGATAGGCTGAGAGGGGAGGAGAGACGATGGAGAGAAAGAGGACCGAGAGAGATGAGAGACGAGAAAGAGCAGCAAGACAAAGAGAAGACAGACGGCACCAAGAAGCAAGTGCGAGAGAGGACTGATTCTTTTATTACCTTCAGCCACAATTTACAATTAAGCCAATTTATTCATTTACTGTTTTTCCTAAATTAACCCTTTTGATTTTATGATTTGTATCTCAAGCATGCATAACTAGTACTCTTGTGTGGTGTTTTGAACTGACCTGTGCCTTTTTTCTGTTTTTTTTTTTTGTATTATTAATATGTAAAGAGATATCTGACCCATTTTTTCTGTACATCATACTGGCATAATTAGTTTTTTTCTCAAACAAATTGTTCAAAAACAAAAAAGTAAGAGAGGAAAGGAGAGAGATGGAGGCAAAGGAAAGGGAGGAAAGATTCCTTCACCTCCTTGATGAATAATTGCTAAAAAGTAGCTTAATAAATTATAAGACAAAAGCATCTTCTGATCATTTACAAATTTGGGTTTGTGTAAAGAACACACATACAGTATTTCAAAACAATTAAATTGAACTTTATATGCATATAGTTAATCATAGGTCACCACCTGCTTTGTCATTTTACAAATGCTTAATGACCATCCATATTTATTTTTATGTATCTTTATTATGATGAAAACAGAAAATAAAGGAAATACACAAACTAAATTAATAATGAAAAAAAAATCTGATGATAAGCTTCTCATAGTTCTTTCACACTAAATAGAGATTTTTGAAGCCATTTTGTTCAGAAGTTTTCTTGGGCTTTCAGTCCTTTTCCATTTCATTAAAAAAAGCCAGGTTCCTTCAACTGCTCAAGTATAAAGGAGGTCACACTAAATACTTGCCAAGTTAGCTTGTAGAAGCTGTTTTTTTTTTTGACTTACAAATTTAATGTATTTTCTTGTTGTATACCAATAAAGAGGCTAAAAATAATTATATATGGTCATTATAGCATTGCTAAAACAACATCAAATAGTGGCCTTTTGTACAATACTATGTAAGTACAATGTATAAAACAAACAATTTCTAGGCATTCACAGTACATTATATAGATACTTTGAGATAGTGATAACATTCATAAACTAATTTAATTCTAAAGCAATGGATATTTTGTGAATGTGTGGTGTAATGTGCACAAGAAAAAAAAAAAAACACTTTAAAACAATAGTTTTATTATTGTGTATCTGACTTCTAAACGCATACAGAGCACATATCATGGAGGGCTACTGCCCCGCAACATGTAGTTTCAACACACCTGTATGCAATTGTCAAGTAGTCTGTTATTAATTGGTTTGATTAGACTGTTCAGGGGCCTGTTTCAATAAGCAGGTTCAACCAACTCTGAGTTCAAACTTCACTTACCCTGAGATGGAAAACTCTTGAGTTTCCGGGTTCTGAACTGCTGAATTGAGTTAGTTCAATCAACTCGGAGTAGGCTGATGCTGAGTTTAGCACGTGCACCATGACTATAAAAAGCCATGATCAATGGAGTGCAGATATTATGAGTCTCCATGGCAACATTACCGGAGAAAATGAGGTCTGCATATTTCTTCCTGGATGAGATAGATATGGGATATATAAAGTAATTAGTAATAATCCAATAAAGAAAAGAAAAATACACTGAACAAAATTATAAACTAAACAGTTTTGTTTTTGCCCCTATTTTTCATGAGCTGAACTCAAAGGTCTAAGACTTTTTCTATGTACACAAAAGGCCTATTTCTCGCAAATATTGTTCACAAATCTGTGTTAGTGAGCACTTCTCCTTTGCCGAGATATGCCACACCTGTGAGGTGGATGGAGTATCAAGATGCTGATTAGACAGCATTATTACTGTATTGGGGGGGTCCAGGGGGGATCCGAAAACCAGTCAGTATCTGGTGTGACCACCTTTTGCCTCACGCAGTGCAACACATCTCCTTCACACAGAGTTGATCAGGTTGTTGATTGTGGACTGTGGGATGTTGGTCCACTCCTCTTCAATGGCTGTGCGGAGTTGCTGGATATTGGAAGGAACTGGAACACGCTGTCGTATACGCCGATCCAGAGCATCCCAAACATGCTCAATGGGTGACATGTCCGGTGAGTATGCTGGCCATGCAAGAACTCGGATGTTTTCAGCTTCCAGGAATGCTTCTGCTTTTTCTTTCCTTTTTATTGTGTGTTCTTCAGGGTCAGGACTGTGCTAAATTCTGAATCTATTAGGATGCAAATAAATATTTTTTGTGACCTTGAATTGTCGGCATTAAACCTTTGCATAGCACACTGATACATTTTTTGCAATGTAATGTCAAAATATTTATCATATGCCAAGTCTGTAATACATTTTTCTAAAGTTAGGTATGCATCTTTTACTTTTAGATTTATGTTTGAGAATTTGATGTTTTGTATTGATTTGACATCTCTGAATTAGCCATGTAATTGGTGTAACACATATTTACCTGACCGATAATAAATTGTTACATTTGATTTTATTCTGACTTACTCTGAAATTATTTTCTCAAGTAGATTAAGGTGTATGTTACCGCAAATCTGCTTCCAAGGTTAAGTACATACTATATCTCAGGCTAGATGGGGCACATCAGGTGAGATTCTAGATTTCTGACTAGCTGCTTGGCCTTAGTTAAGTTGTTATGGAGTTGCATTAACTATGGGGGGGCTAGACAAAATACTATTGAAGTACTAGCTTGGTTCAAGCATACTTTATAGTACTAGCCATAACCTCTGGTTACTGTCTCACCTTTATTCAAGTTGTACATAGTTAAATTGATTATCGGGGGCTAAATAAACAGTACTAGCATAACCTCTGATTATTATTTGAGCTTTATTCAAGTTGTACGTAGTTATTTCTAATTATCGGGGGCTAGATAATAAATACTATTGAAATACTAACATATTTCATAGTACTAGCATAACCTTTAATTATTGTCTCAGCTTTTGTTAAGTTGTAAGTAGTTATATAACAATCGAGGGCTAGATAAATAGTACTAGTATAACCTCTGATTATTGTTTGAACTTTAACTAAGTTGTTACATGGGTGACTGTAGGGGCTAAACAGAACCACTGTTTAAAGAATGGTAAGAATGGGCGATCTATTAAATAGTTAACCATAACCTTTGACTAATGATCAGACTGGCGAGTTTGTGATCGTGGGGTCCACGTAAAACAGCCGACGTGAGGCACTCTGAGCGACATAGATTCCTAATGAACGAGTAAATATAAAATAAAGAGTTAAATAGAATAATCAAATGTCAGAATAATAATAATTCAAAATGGACAAACAAACAATTTGCATTTCAACCTAAATTCGAGGTCATAATATAATAGAGATTAGATTAGATATTTAAATGGAGTCAGATTAGAATTGAACTTATAATAACTTTGGACACTGAAAAGACCGAACATGCAAGAAACCTTCAGCTATCATTGGATACCTCCGCTGGGCCAATCGTGTGGACCTTACAAAAGCTGTCTTCACTCCTGGTGTCGACAGCACAAAATATGTGTTTTGGGTTCTAGTGGGTCTCTAGCAGTGGCCTAATTGCTGTCACCTTGATGAAATAATTTTCATAAGGTTGTGCATTGGATGCTCTGGCTCCAGCATGAGTGTAGCCTGTTGTGTCTCCACAATATAGCCACCAGACACAGCTGGACAGGCAAAGACAAAGTTTAGAAAGATCAAGCCCTCAGCTGCCTGTACATCTGCCACAGCAACTTCATTTGAGCCATCAGCCTTACACCCTCAGCGTTCAGCCATGTGCAGAAAGTGTGGGCAATTTTGTACAAAAGAAACTTGCCATTGCCAGTACAAAGGCTAAATATTTTGCCCAAATACAGAAAAAATTACTAAGGAGCAGTGGTTACAGAATATGATGATAATTGTTTCTGTGTGGTACATACATTTTGCTCTCTTGGATGGCTCTGTTCTGTTCTTCATCTTCCAGTGAATGGATCTCTCACCCAGTCGAACTGCACACTGTTGTCAGGGAAGCATTTCTTAAAATGACCTCTCAGAGCAGAAATGTGTTCCAAAAAACATGGGATCACTGTGCTTTCTGTGAGACTTGGTCTGCCAGATCTGGTAGGTATTTGTCTTTGCCCTGCAGCTGGAAGTTTAGTTGATTAAACTTGGAGAAAATGTCACTGAGATATGCCAGCTTCATTAGAAATGGTCCATTATCAAATTTGCTGGCAAGCTCATTCAAGCCACCTTCCTGCAGAAAAATTAGAATTTGCTCCCTGAGCTCAAACACTCTGGACAGCACTTTGGTTCACATGGAGAGCCATCTCGCTTCAGTGTGATCGGAGCCCATCTCCTCACAGAGTGCGGAAAAAAGTCGTGATTTCAGTGGTCTTGTTTTTATGTAATCGACCACAATAACAACTTCAGACAAAACATCATTTAACGTAGGGCTTAACTGCCGTGATGCAAGTGCTTCCCGATGTATAATGCAGTGCGTCCACTGCGCTTTCGGTGCAGCTCTCTTGATGAGCACCTGCAATCCTCCCCGTTTCCCCGCCATGGTCTGTGCGCTGACCGTGCAAATTCCCAAGCAGTCCTCCCATTTGATCCCAGCCTCTGTCAAGTACGAATCAATAATCTTAAAAAGTTCATCAGCCGTTGCTCTTTTTGGGATGTATTTGCAGAATAGTAAATCTTCATTCAGTGACTTCATTCGCACATACGCTATTAACAAACTGTCCTTGTTACTATCAGTGGCCTCTTCAACTTGAAGCGCATAGCGCTTTCCTCTAACTTTCTCAATGAGCAGTTCCTCAATGTCATTTGCAATATCGTGAATTCGTCTTGATATGGTGTCATTTGACACTGGGATAGTCTTTAATTACACGACACTCGCCTCATCAAGCATAACTGACACCATATCTACGGCAGCGGGAAGAATCAACTCTTTTGCAATAGTGTGAGATTTCTTGTACTGTGCAATTTTGTAAGAAGCCAGTTGTGCTTTCACTGTTGCTGTAGTGGCTTTACAAAATGTGTTTGCTGCCCACGATATTGGTCAAGTTTTCTTTTTAAAAAAGTGGCTTTTGAACATGATTCGGATGCATAGTCTCAATGTGTCTCCTTAATTTTGTGGGTTTCATGCTGTCCGCTGCCAGTGTTTTAAGGCATAGGACACACATGAGTCTTTCCTCCTCACCAACGACATTAACAGTGAAGCCAAGAGCAAGATATGCTTTGTCATATTTTCTGCATTTAGCTTTTGAATGACCTGCCTCGGTTTGTGCAACGCCTATGGCCTTTCTCTTCCCTTTTACAAATCGATCCATCTCCTACTCTACGTCCATTGGCTGTTTACTGTTTTTTTTTTCTCTTTCTTCTTTTCTTTTTCTGCTGATGGCCTGCGCACCTATGGAAATATATAATAAATATTAAACTATATACACATACATACACACTGATATGGACAACTGCAGCAAACAAAACTGAAACTAACCTCCATCAAAAAGTCAGTATGTCTTTTTATAATTATTTTAATTTCAGTCAATTGATACACAATTTTATTTATTGCTGATGCTCTAATGACCACTTACCTCATGTTTACATTTAATATATTTGTTTATAATGTATTATGTACAATATAATGTATTATATTGCAATGTATTACTGTAACGACAGTAATGCTGCTGTAATGCTGTCTATTTATTATCAAGGCATTTGTTAATAATACAATTAAATGGGTGAAAATGTGAATACTTCAGCTGCTGGTTGATTTATGTCAGGGATTCTCAAATCTGGTTCGTGAGATCCACTTTCCTGCAGATTTCATCTCGAACCCTAATCAAACACACCTGAGCATGCTAATCAATGTCTTCAGGATCATTTGAAAATCACAGTTTGATCAGGGATAGAGCTAAACTCTGCAGGAAAGTGGATCTCATGAGCCAGATTGAGGATCCCAGATTTAAGGTGTGCCCCTAAACAATCCTGACAGACAGACAAATACATAGATAGCCACAACAGTAGCCACACTGAAGTCATTTTATTTATAATTTGTCATTTACATTATATAATTTCACAGCAAGTTATGAGTTTATTAACACCCTGCAAAGTTTTAAATCTGAAAGTGCACCGTGTATAAAGTTATCGTCTCTCAAAAGAAAGGAGTCGACTCTGAATCACTGAAACGAGTCGTTTTTAAAACGAATCCCAAGCCGTTTCATGTTGATGTCAACATGAAACATTAGCATATTGTCCGCCCACTTGTTGGTCTTTTTGCGTTGGTCTGAATGAAAATGCAAATTCATTCTTTGCCACTAGGTGCCGCTGTTGGAGCGTTAAAAATGTTTCCCCGGTAACGCTGTACACAAAGCAGCACCGCACTCTCAAACACTGCTTTATCAGGCGAGAAGAGATGAAATGAGACCAATCACCGCAGATTGGTGTCACGCAAAGGAGGGTTTGGAAAAACGAATCGTTCAGCGAATCATTTGGGAGTCGTTGAGTAAGTAAGGTAAAAATAAATGCATATTATAAGAAAATGAAAGTGTTTTTTGACCTTGCGTGCATGTCAACCTGCTTTTGGTGACTCCCAAAACTAAAATATGAACCTTTCCATACCCATAATAAGGGTACTTTAAAACTTAGTCACATATACGAACTATACCTTTATACAATCTATACCTATTTACACAGGTGCCATTTTGAACAGCATTTTAAAAAGCCCTTTACAACTCTTTCACAGAAAGAACACAAATAGGGTCATGCTATATTATAAATAGACTCACACATCTACATTTTATTTCCAGGTGTATCTATGAGTGTGATGGCAAATGCAATTGAAACGGAGCAAAATTACATTTCTCTTCCTCTGCAGTCAATGAGCATATGATTTTTAAAATTGCTCTATTTTGTAAACCTCTTGCCACACTGTGCAACACTGTGATTTCCCAGAATTAATTTGCAAATGCCGTTTCAGGTCTCTTTGATATGTGAAACACTCTTTACACCGTTGGCACGTGAATGGCTTCTCTCCAGTGTGGAGTCTCATGTGAATATTAAGGTTTCCTTTTTGAGTGAAACACATTCCACACTGTTGGCAGGTGTAAGGGCTCTCTCCAGTGTGAATCCTCATGTGGACTTCGAGGTTTCCTTTTCGACTGAAACTTTTTTCACACTGCGGGCATCTGAAAGGGTTCTCTCCGGTGTGAATTCTCATGTGGACATTAAGGTTTCCAAGTTGGTCGAAACTCCTTCCACACTGAGAACACCTGTAAGGCTTCTCTCCAGTGTGAATTCTCATGTGGGCATTAAGAGTTGGTCTGTGTGTAAAACTCCTTCCACACTGAGAGCATGTGTAAGGCTTGACTCCAGTATGAATCCTCATGTGGCTTTCAAGGCTTCCTCTTCGAGCGAAACTTTTTCCACAGTGTTTGCAGATGAAAGGCTTCTCTCCGGTGTGAACTCTCATGTGGTACCTAAGGTTCTCTTTTCTACTGTAACATTTTCCACACTGTTGGCAGGTGAATGCTTTATCTGCAGTGTGAATTCTCAGGTGGACTGTAAAAGCTCCTTTTTGGTCAAAACTCTTTCCGCACTGTTGGCAGGTGTAGGGCTTCTCTCCAGTGTGAATTCTCATGTGGACTTTGAGGTGTCCATGTTGACTGAAACTTTTTCCACATTGTTTGCAGGTGAAACGACTACCAGATCCTGTTCGTTTTCGTGAGGAAGACTTTTTTTTAGTTTGTGAGCAACTGTACTTTTCTGTTACAAAGTCATGATGTTTCTCATACTGATCTTTCTCTTCGGTTTCATCTAGTTTGAGACTCTCCTCTTTTAGTGCAATCAGGTCTGAGGGGAAGAAAAGAAACAAAAGTTAACTCCAGATTAATGCCACAAAACGTAAAAACACTGAGATGCATAAAACATCAACACAAACATGTATTTAGCACACTTCCCAAAAACATCTTTGCACTTTGATTTGCTGCGTCAGTAGCTGACATTATGGGAACTACGCCAGCTTGACCAATTGTCTAAAGCCTGTATAGAATCATGCCAATTCACTGACTGATGGTGCTGCTAACACCAACTGCATTGCGTCTCCAATGCCTTAAAAAGATGAGTTCGGGCCATCGCTTCGCAGATTTGTAAAAATGAAACCGTGGCAAAAGCTAAGCTGCATCTCATTCTCTATTCAGGTTAAGGTTACCTACATGATATCTCTTCACGTTGGTGCTGCCGCAACACACGTCTCTTCCACAGACAAACCCTTAAATAATGACTGAGAAGCAGCAACACTTCTAGCAGAATGTGCTTGAATATAAAGCGGTGAAGTTAACCCATATACCTCAAGCAAACAAAATATTCTCACCAAATATGACATTTTATTGCTTGCTGTGATTATCCAAGTTACAGTCCTGACTTGTGCCGTTATTAAATCCTCAATGCCCTAACAGGGTGAAAAACTTAAAATTTCTCACTGCCCTGCATCTCAAAGGTTGGAGGAGAAAAGGCTGCAACACAAAAACTTTGGAGCAAATACATGCTCTCCAAAACCCTTTAAATGAAAAACAAATGTAGACACCATGCAGTAACTCTACAAAGCTGTGTCAGTAGGCAAAATTATGTATTGCTTGATTCAATTAATATTTAAATCAAAATCAGTTAAGCCATAATAATGGAACAGGTTTATTCTTTACTATTATTTGCAACAAGATCTGACTTAAGTGGGTTGAAATAGTCTCAGACGTCACGCCCACGGATCGCTGGCTGAACGTCTGATGCATACGGCACACTTAGCTGGAAACACTTCAGGAGTTTCAAAGTCGTCGTCGGATTGGTTGAATTATACAGGATTTCCAGGAGATGTGTGTGTCGCGTTCTGTAACATTCCGCCTGGTAACAAAGATGTCGTGGCGCTAAACCCCTTTGCGAAAGAAGAAAGCCATCGTGTTTACAACTGTGACGACGAGCGCTTATCAGGATCAACTAATCTCTGGATTTTCAAAAGTATGTGAAAAAATTTAAAGTTCACAGCATTGAATCTTTCAAATATGTCAGAGAGTTTTACACACCAGTCTATTATTGTGGCGACATTTCCACGCCCCTAAACATTACGCCACAAAACAAAACGTGATTGGTTGCTTTACCTGTCAGTCATATGGCCTCTTGGGTGGGTCTTGGCCATTCAAAGCGGCCAAAGTTTCCAGACGGAGGTCTGGCTACGCGAGACTATATAAGAGACAATTAAAACAACTTCTTGCATCAAAAACCATTCCTTTCCTGGTAAAGAATTAACTTGATTTTCAAAAGTCAACAAAATTGCGACAGCTGAAGGTAACATTTTTGTGAAGCCAAACATGTCAGTCTCTGAGTAACAAGTAATTTACTCAAGCCACAAAATAAACTTCATTCCATAAAATAAATATAAAGAACTATGCAAAAACATTTTAAATGTCTTAAGCACGCCTTATAATTACCCAAATATCAAACATAGTTCCCCCCTTAAACACATTATCATTTCCAAACTGGTGTTACAAAACAAACATTTGGGTGTTTTAGTGGGGTTTTTTTTGTGTGCTTGACCTTCTTTGTTGTTTTTAGTTTTTTCTATGAAGATCTAGCAACACTGACACTTTACCGCAGAGCGCAGCTAGCTCCGTGTCAAAATGTGCAAAGTTAAGACTTCTTTCACTGTTATTTTATTACATCTCACATACAGACGAAGACACATTTATGATGCATGTTCAAATACATCATTAACAACTAGCTGTTCAGTTCAGTTCAGTAAACACTGCATAGTATTTCTGTAAATGTGGTTGTCGCTACCTGGATTTTTCAGGAGTTAATGCGGTTGTAACTCCCGTATTTTAGTGAATTGTGTGTACAGAATGCAATTAAGGAGTAAAATGTGTACTGACAACCTAATGTAGCTGCAGTGTATATGTGGCCATAGACAATCATTCACTGATTACTTTTGCCAGCTAAGAAATAATTAACTTACTAACTTATATCATGACATTGATGTCTGTCAAAAATTAATGTGCATGTAATACCTAATGTTAAAATTACAGTAATGACTGCCTACTTAATGGCACAGACTTATATCACGCGTCTCTAATAAGATGTGTTTCATGCATATTTGAAAAACAATTCAATGCGAGCTACAAAATAATTGTTTTGAATACTTCTGTATTATTTTCCCTAATTTAACATGTGACATGTCATAAGAAATGCCGGGCTTGGAAGTAAGGCCTTCTGAGATGCACTTAAAGGCAGCATTAAGGCTTGTTTCTACTGAGCGCTACAGCTCAGTACGGTACAGTACAGTATGATTCGGGGCGGTACACCCTGGTCTGGCTTGCGCTTCTACCGCCAACAGTACCCTTACTTGATAGGCGTGGCGTATGCCGGAAAGTAGCGATCGACATCATTCTCACACAAAGGAGGAAGCATGACATTGTGTGTGAAAATATCAAATACACTTATTTTATTTTGTGCACTCTGATGTAAACAAGCCCAACACGAATAAGCAGCATGGTGGAACAAGTGAAGGAGACGCTTCATTCCTCTTGTAGCACGCACAAGTGACGTTTCTCTGTCAACCAATCAATGTTCTGCAGCGAGTCTAGTACTGTGCTAGGCACCCCAACAGAAGGGTACCAAAAAAGCGGTTCAATATATTGGTACCATTCACAACTTCTGACAATGGAAAAGGAAGTAATTGCATACCGTACTGTACTGAACCGAACCGCTCGGTGGAAACAAGCCATTAGGATTTCTCTGGTCACGTGATCTCAACATGTCTGTCCACATGAAACAAACCACGACATGTCAAATAAAACTGCTTCACTCATGCAAAAAAACTATTTTTCTGAGGTTGACATTTAAATAAGGGTCAAATGACTGAGTTCAGCTTTCAGAATGAAAACCAACCTGTTTGTTCCTCGGTATCTTCTTGTTTCACTCCGATTGCATCTTCAATCTTAATGTCTTCACTTTCCTCTTTAAGAAACGCCATCGTTATAACAGTACGTCACTGAGATCTCAGCTGCTTCACCATGAGTGTTTCTGTCTTTAGATATTTAAGATGAGAAATATGAACAGACAGAAAAACAAATCCAAACCAAATCTCTGTGCATCTCAGTCAGCTCCCAAGTCCAGGAGTCAGTGCACCTGTAAGAGAATCAGTCAACTTGATAAAACAGTCTGATTAGCCTAAAAACTAGCATTACTAATTGATTCGAATTGATTTGAATGATTCGGTTCAATCGCAGTGACTCACTTATTAACAGTGATTTGCTGCCACCTGCTGGCAGTTTTAATTGTGACCAACCATAAAACACACTTTTCCATAAAAATTTAAAAATAATAATTATTGATTATTTCGAGGGGTTACTAATGACACATCATTTTGATATTTTCATGTGTGAGAAAAAAATTGGGATTAAATGGTTTAATTTGAAAACAAATTATACAGAAACCTATTATTTAGATGTTTATGGTTTATTTTGTATGTAATAATTTGTATATTACAAAAACAAATACTTAAAAGCATTAGAATTTGTTTTGTAAAAGTTGTCTTTACTCACGTTTGTGTTTTCGTTGCATTTACACTGTTTTGAGCAGCAGATGTCGTCCGCGTGAAGCGAATCCGCAGAGCAATTACTTCAGAAAGCTGTTCTCTATCATTACTCGCCGGTGATCGAGTTTGTGTTTAAGATAAAGCGATTTATGGAGCGACATGAGACGCACGTTTTCTGTTACTCATGTGCTGATACGCTTTACTCACAAAACATAACGTTAAATAAAGTATTGCAAAGTTATATTCTAGAATAATTAAGTAACTTAAATTGCTTGTAAACACATCTTTAAGGCTAACCGTACGGGTTGCACTGACTTTAAACGCTTAGAAACACAAACCTTTCTTCAGCCGAATCACAACAGCGGCGCGGCGCGGCGCGGCCTTATGACGTCATATTGTCAAACCAAAGTAAAAGTCCCGTTTACAAGCTACATTAGAAAAAAACACTACAATACTACACTTAGCCTATGCTACACACACACATAAAAAAAAAAAACACGATACATATATCAGAAGCGCGTTTACACTTGTCTTTTCAATGTGTATGAGGAGACAGGTCGCATGTTTATGCCAAGTGTGATGGGATGTGATGTGTTGTGGATGTTCTTTGCATTATGATTGATAATAAACTGTTCTTGTCACATCGTGAAAAATATTAAGTAAAACTGCTGAACACGTTTTTTTTTTTTTTTTACTTTGTACCTTGCATAACCAATGTAATACTATAGCATTATTATTAGAAGTAGTCTTACAAATTTATTGTTATTCTAAGCGAAGACCATTAATTTGTTAAAAGTCACCATATTAAACGTTTCCTAAATGCAAATGTTAAAGCACTCACAGTCACATGGCTAAATAAACTAATACTTGCATCATGCATACGTAAATAAATAAATACATGCATAAATAGCAATGGATATGAATGTTGCTCACTGCACACGCGGTAACAGAAAAAGCCGCAAAAACCCGTTATGCTAGGTGAAATATTGGCTGCATCTGAAAACTTTCCCACTGCCTCATCAGGCAATGACTTTGCAGGCAGCGTTTTTGCACGAAGGCACCTCATGAAACTGATTTCGGACAGGTTTCTGATGCAGTGTAACGGTTTAAAGATATACAACAAAATAGAACGAGTTTTGGTGATAACTAAATTAATATTTAATTACTATAATACTAATTTCCCACTAGAAATAACATCAAAAGTGCAAAAAGTTAGTCAGAAATATACATTTACACACAAACTGACCACCAAACGCAACTTTCAGACGCCATCTTTATTTTTTTAGCTCAACCATCACGGAATGGAACGCACGGGATTGTGGGATATCAAAGGCAGCGAAGGATGCAACTATGCTGCCTTCAAATTTCGATCAGAAGAAGGTACCTCCAGAGACAGCACTATCGGTAAGCCCCTCCCCTTGAACGCAGACTAGCCAATGGCAGACGAGTATCAGTCGCACGTGTTTCAGCACCATAGAGAAACACTGGAAGATCCGAAGCTTTCATCGGTTTGATGGTGTTTATGCAAAATGTGGAGGATAGGCAATAGAATTTATTTTATTACATTTAAACCCGAACAAAACAGAGCAAAATGTCTGTAAACATTCAACTCTAATCCCAGTGAAGACAAAAACATTCATTTTCTGGTTGTCATACTTTAAGTTACAATTTTCAATAACGAAAACCGAGGAGTTCTATTGTAGAAAACTGCCAAATGGAGAAAGAAATTGGTTGGTTTATTCCAAAAAAGCAGATGCACAAAAAATTGTGTTTTTGTGTGTGCACTTTGGGTTACTTTTGCCATGAGATTTTATATTTATATATATATATATATATAATTTAATTGGTATGGTTAGCGCTGCTTGTCTGTGTGGAAAGAGTGGGGAGCTGCTTATTTTTCTTGTTCTTCACAAATACAAGTGAGAATATGCGTTCTCAGACGTGAAAAAATGTTGATTATTCCTCATTTTGTTCTCAAAATTGATTGCATGATGTTTTTACTTGCCGTCACAAACACTGCTGTTCGTTACCACGACAACTGCTTGTGCGTTCGTGATTAAAGTGGTTTTCCTGGATGAAAAGTAGCCAAGCGACTAGATCGCAAAAAACTTAGAGTAAAATTGATTTTGCGCATATAAATTCTGTTTGTGTATTTGATAAACGATTCGTTGCAGTGACACATACACTGTTTGATATGAAGTTGACAGAATAATCGCCAGGTGGGCCCCGCATCTTCTAACTCGCACTGGGCCCTGATCATAATCATTGTTAAATAAGAAACAATAACATTTTACAGTGTCATGTCCAAATGCTGTCGCATGCTGTCAACTGTGGAAAAAACACAGAATGAGAACAGAGGTTATTAAATGAGCTGAAATGGCAAAATACCAATAATGGGATAAATTAAATTACCTCATGACATTGCTACTTTATTACTGCTTCCAGAACCCCCATCACAGTCCGATCCCAAACCTGAGATCTCCCTGCCAGAATGTGTGGAACTCAAGGGGACAAAGAGAAGGTTGAGCAAAAGCAATTGATGTAAATGACTTAAATTAGGGGCTTATTCACACAAATATTGGAAATTAGGTTGTCGCTTTGTGTATTGTTTTTCCAAACCCATAAAATTTAGATTGATCAGAAGAACACAAAAGCAGAAATTCGGTGTTTACAAAAGTTTGTAAAAAAACTTACTGTAAAAGCCACAAGCACCTTTATGCTGCTGCGCTTATGCTTTTAAGTAAGTCATCCTAGACTGCCAGGCGCGGACTGGCCAGCGGGAGAATATACTCTATTGTACTCTATTTACAAGGGTTTTAAATTGTATGTTTCAAGTCATATCAAGAACTTTGAAGGTACGTATTCTCAAACTAACGTCAGCTAGCTTGTTTTGTGACAGCGCATACTCTTATAGCCTGTGTTTTGTGTTCTGGTTATATAGTTTCACTAATGTTATTATGTTAATACGACCCTTTAAAGCTATAAATGTCATATTTTTCAGTTTCTGAAAAGGATCAGGTGACAGGAGAGATCAGCCTGAGGGCGAGCTGTTTCAGATCTATGAGGAAGACAGAGAAGCCATAGTTTGAGAGTAGGGAGACAAAACTAGAGAAAGGATGGATTTATTGTTCATATTTTAAAAAATGGTCAGAAATTTTCTAAACTTTTTTAATCAAGAAATTACCTGATACCTCACACATGCATCATTTTTAATGTCAACAGTCAGAATAAGCCAATTTAAATGCAAAAAGTGCCCAATATAAGTGATCAGAAAAAGCAACATAATTAGCAGGTATTTCAAACTCGTTCATGAGAGTCAAAACTGTGCCATTCAGTGATGCATACTGTATGATAATCCGACTTTATTTTGTAGTAAGTAACGAATATGCTTAGGGGAAATGTATCAGAGTAAAAGTATACATTTTAATTAGGAAATGTAGAGGAGTAAATTTTAAAAACTCAAGAAAAGTACAGACATACTTAAGTACTGTAACAAAGTATGATTGCTTCGTTACATTACACCACTGGTGATACTGCCTTTGTAATTAGATCTTATACTAGGCAAGGATGAAAATCTCATATTTTCCTTTATTGCATCTCCATTTACTCTGTAATGGTAACATAAATAGGTTCTTTAACAATGGGTTCATATTCCTTAGCTTCTGACGGAGACCAGAAATATGCATCTAGGCCTAATGTCTGAGGATTCGTTTAGCATTCATTCATTAGACGTGTTTCCTGGAAATAGGGGCAGATAGCTGATCGTTCCAAACAAGTGAAAAACTATTCTTGCTGGATTTTTGTGGCCACATTTAAGGCAAAGTGCTGAAATGAGTTACACAACATGTAAGTGCAGATTATTAAAGTAACTCTTCCCAAATCATATCGGTATCAATTTCATCTTTCTTTCAGCTTGGTGCATCATCGAGTGAGCCGGGTGACGCAGAGGACCAGGATCTCTCCGAATCAAGACCTGACATGCCATCAGCAACTAGCACATGTTCTGCCTTCATTGATTTGTGAAATGAAGGAGCATCTCAAACAGTGATTTGTGATTATGATCCTCGTCTTCACATGCACAACCCACACCATCCACATTTTAGCCACCAGCACAGGCTCATCCTCATTACGCATCAGCCCTCAGTCCTCATCAAACCTCGTTGCAGACAATGCAAAATCATGACCACTATGAAAGTCTGTGAATTGCTTATGTTGTTACAGTATTGATGTTTAGATATTTGTATGTTTTTTTCATTTCTGCACTCACTGTTGCACTTGTAAACATTTGAATGCTGTACATTCTGTGCTTTCTAAAAAATCAATCAGCAGTGCTTCAATGCATCAGTTCAAACTGGAAGAGATATATCACTGTCGTTCATTCACATGAACAGCATAACACTGCTTCAAAGAAGTGCTCTACAATAAAAATCATAAACGCAAAGAAAAAGAAAAGCCTACCTTTATAAATTTAGTGCCACTTCCTATTTGTTTCAATTCAATTGTGTATCAGTATCGTAACTTAATTTTTCATAGCACTTTAAGATACTCAATATAGTATATTATAAAAAATTACTTAGAAAAAAACATTACTGGTGTGCATCTCGAGACAAAACAATGGAATTGACATACGCTAAGATATGACATGAAACTGTATATTAATGCCGCTGTCGCTGACACGTTTCAATTTTACAAAGAAATGTGCATTTTGACAATAAATTGACACCTTTTCATTTCTAATTTGTCTTAAATTTTGTTAAAGTTTTTTCTGAGAAAATCATATTGTGAAATCAGTATTTCAAAACAGATTTAGCCTCAATTACTAGCTGAAAGAACTGTTGCTAATAAATAGAACAAAGACTTGAGACGTGACTTGGACCTCTGAGACTTGTGAACATGTCTGGCATGTGTGTGTGTGTGTGTGTGTGTGTGTGTGTGTGTGTGTGTTTTGTGAAAAGTCAGGACATAGATGTGTATAATGACGAGGGTATGGCAGGTATTACAAGGTGAAGGTGGCATCTCAGGACATTGACCCATGTCCCCACTTTTCAAAACGCTTATAAATCACTCAGAATGAGGTTTTTTTGGGGAAAGTTGAAATGCACAGTCTCCTGTAAGGGGTAGGTTTAGGTGTAGGGTTGGTGTAGGACAATAGCACATACAGTAAGTACAGTATAAAAACCATTACGCCTATGGAGAGTCCCCACTTTTCACAAAAACGAACGTGTGTGTGTGTGCACTTGTACAGCTATCTTTGTGAGGGCCGGTTTGAGTTTTAGACCATCGGAGTGAGGACAATCTTGTAAAGTGAGGACATTTTGGCCGGTTCTCACTTTCTGGGACCCCTTTAAAGGCCTGTCTGAGGGTCAAGACTTGGTTTCAGGGGTCAGGTTATAATTGGGTAAAGGGCAGGTTTAGGGTAAGGGTTTGGGTGAGGCACTTAGTTCTGAAGGTTAGGGTCAGGAGCTAGAGATCGCATTGTGTCAATGTATGTCCTCACAAAGATAGCTATACAGAGTTAAATGCAGGGAGACGCGAAAGAGAAATGAACTCGGTATTTCTGCGCAGTCTGAAACACGTCTCTGTGCTCGTGTGTGAGAACAGCGCATGAGTAACAAACGGAGTTCTCTTTTGTTTCTTCTTCCTGTCGTTTAAAATTGCCTGAACGTGTAAATTGGCAAATTAAATCTGCGAATCACATGCGTGCCGAACGGGGGGGTCTGGTCCGTACGTATCAACTACACTCCGTTTCAACCCCTAAATATAGACACTGACAGATCAGAGCAATCGTTCATTTACAAATTTAACATGAAATCGATACTCCATATCAATCGCATACAATGAAAATACAGAATAATTAGAACAATCATTAATGCACAATAAATAACAGATAGACACTTTTCCCAGAACTTTCTTGCGGCCCGGGAGCAGCTCGAGACCCGGTGGTTACCGTTACACGAGCAGCACAGAAAGCATCTACCTTAGCTTTCATTGCACACAGATTGTGATTGTAAATTGTGCAGCAACTTAAAACTCTTTCCACACAAAGAACACCAGCAGGGTCTCACATGCTTGTGACTTTCCAGGTGTGATGGCAAAATAATTTTAATGAATCCTCCTCGCTCCAGACTGAATGCAAAGGTGTTTTTTGAAATTTCTTCTGTTTCTAAACCTCTCACACTCGGAACACTTTGAATTCTTTCTAGAATGAATTGGCAAATGCCGTTTCAAGTCTCTTTTATATATGAAACTCTTCTCACACTGAAGGCACATGAAAGGCCTCTCTCCGGTGTGAAGCCTCGTGTGAACCTCCAGGTTTACTTTCTGTGTAAAGCTCTTCCCGCAGCGCTGGCAGGTGAACGGCTTCTCTCCGGTGTGGCTTCTCAGGTGAGCGTTAAGGTTTCCTTTGTTGGTGAAGCTCTGTCCACACCGTTGGCAGGTAAAGGGCTTCTCTCCGGTGTGAATTCTCATGTGGACGTTAAGGTTTTGTTTTTGAGTGAAACTTTTCTTACACTGTTGGCAGGTGTAAGGCTTCTCTCCGGTGTGAATCCTCATGTGGACTTCAAGATTTCGTTTTTTACTGAAACTCTTTCCACACTGACGGCAGGTGGAGTAACTCTTAGCTGTGTTTGGGGAGGACACCGTCTCAATCTCTGTGGGTTTTCCACCAGTAATGAAATCACAAAGTTTCTCAAACCCTCTTTTCTCTTCCGATACATTTAATACATCACTCTCCTCTTTCAACGTCATTAGGTCTAAAGAGAAAAACGTGTATTAATACCACTTTAATGCTTTAACACTTAGAAGTTTATTAGTCCAAAGTATTGAAAATCAAAATGTGTAAATAAAGCTCTGGATATTTTAATAAGCTTTGAGAATGAAAACCAACCTGTTTGTTCTTCAGCATCTTCTTGTTTCACTCCGATCGCATCTTCAATCTTAACGTCGTCAGTCTCCTCTTTAATAAACGCCATCGTTATAACAGAAGCCTATGAGACGAGGATCTCCGCTGCTTCGGGAGGGTTTTTAGTGCATTTGGACTCTGTCGTGTTTAATATGAGAACAATTAACTAAGAAAAAAGGTAACACTTTAGCATATTGGCTGTTTATTAGTACTTATAAAGCACATATTAATGTCTTATTCTGCATGACCATATTTTAGATCCCTTAATCCAACCCCATTCCCAAACTTTACTAACTATTAATAAGCAGCTAATTGGGAGTTTATTAAGGGGAAACTCTTAATTAACAGTGAATGTGTGTTTCTTATTCTAAAGTGTTACCAAAATACAACCAAATCAAATCTGTGTGTGTCTCAATCAGCTCCATAACAGCTCAGCAAGTTAGAATGGCCTTAAATGAGCTGAAGTAGCACAACAAATTAGTAAAAAAACATAAATTATATGCCTAGTTGGTATTTACTGATTTTCACATTACATTTAATTAACTACAGTTCCTAAAAACATTTGCTATTTGTTTGTAAAAGCTGTCATTATTCACGTTTGTTTGTTGTTCTCGTTGACCCTGCAGTTCTGGTCAGTGTTGGTGATTCGAGCGAGTGAATCGTTTTTTAAGCAGTTGATTCATTTGACTCGTAGTTTGAAAGATCCTTTTCTCTCATCTTAGTGGCTAGAGGCCAAATTCATGTTTTCGTTTAACGGATTCGCGATATAGGCATCGAAATCAGGCGCACCTTTTCTGTTACTCGTGTGTGCATGCGTTTTACTCACAAAATAACGTTCATTGAGGTTAAACACTTTAAACGCTTATAAACACAAACCTTTCTTCAGCCGAGTCACAACAGACGCGATAGCGCGGCGCAGACGTATGACGTCACATCGCCACACTAAAAGTCCTCAAATAAAAGTCCTGCTCACACGCTGAACCCACAGACGTACATACAGAAAACACATATACATAATAAAACACGTCAGCGGTTTTATTTAAAGTGTTATCATTGGAGAAATTATTATGTCGATGACATTTTTAGTTTAAAAAAAAATATAAATAAAAATAAAACAATTTGATGGCCTGAACAAATGAGCTTTCCTTTAGTTAAATGTGTTGTTAAAAATGCATTTAGGTTGTAATGTCTTAAATTTTACTTTAAGTAAACATAAAAAAGACAATTGGTTGCCACAAATTTAAGTAACATTACTACTCACTTTTAAGTATAATTGAAAAGTTATGTAGTTCAATTCTTTAACATATTAAATTTCCAGGGCTTTAAATTTGGAGTTGAGGTTAATTAAATTGTATGTAAATAAATAGTTTAAATAAAATAAACCTTATTTATCTGCATTTCATCATAAAAATAAAATAAATAATATTAGAAATGTGAGTGTGTCTTGTGTAAGCCAGGATAAAGAGATGGGTTTTTGATGTAGATTTAAACTGACACGTCTTTTTAATGTTATTTGTATTATTATTATTTGTATTATGTTGTTTTTTATTTTGATATCTGAATGTTTGTGAGAAGAAAATGCCTTTGTCAAAAACTATAAAGTATCAGAAGTGGAAAAATCCTAATAATGATTTCTGCTGTGTACCTCAATGTGAGATGTCGGGGCAAAGAGAACAAACTATCTGACATTATTATGCCTATTAAAATATGTGACCCTGGACGACAAAACCAGTCTTAAGTGTCAATTTTTCGAAAACAACTATTTGGGAATCTGAGGGTGCAAAAAAATCTAAATATTGAGAAAAATGCCTTTAAAGTTGTCCAAATTAAGTTCTTAGCAATGCATGTTACTAATCAAAAATGAAGTTTTGATATATTTATGGTAAGAAATTCACAAAATATATTCATGGAACATGATCTTTACTTAATATCCTAATGATTTTTGGCATAAAAGAAAAATCTATAATTTTGACCCATACAGTGTATTTTTGGCTATTGCTACAAATATACCCCAGCGACTTAAGACTGCTTTGTGCTCCAGGGTCACATATGAAAAATACAAATGGTCAAGAAACTAACTTAAAAGGTTAGTTTACCCAATCTTTTTCATCATTTACTCACTTTCAGGTTGTTCCAAACCTGCATAAGATTCTTTTTTCTGTTGGACACAAAAGGAAATATTTTAAAGAATGCTGGTAACCAGTTGACAGCAGCCTTTGACCTCCATGTGAGTGAAAAAAATACTATTATGAAAGTCAATGTCTACAGTAAAATCATGGGTGATGAAAATGATGAAAAAAAATAATAAATTGTGAATGAACTAAGTCTTTAACAACTAACATTATCCTGTATCAATCATTACAAGCTCTTGCAGAAAGACAGGTATTTTGGCCTATAACATTAAAATAAAACTGGTCCACCCTCTCTAAAGGCTGCTGTTACCTTCAGGTCAACGTATATTCGCTGCGCCATCATATCATCCTGGGCACAGATCACACAATCACTGCAGGCCGGTGATCAACAGCTGACCCTGGATCTGCCAGAAATATGAGTGCCCTGCTAAAAAAAAACAATAGAAGCCCAATAGAAACCATCACAGAAATTCCAATGGTTTCCATTAAAATACCATTATAAACCATTAGCTTTTTCCAGTAAAACCATTACAAAATTCCTTTTTGTAGTGTGTTTTGGGCATTTTTCCAACAGGATTTAACATCCCACCGATAGAATCCATCACATACCAGTAGACACCATTATAGTTTCCATTAAAACCAATGCAATTCCCATTAAAACCATTACATTTTCTATTGTGTTTTTTTCAGCAGGGTGGCTTTGATGGAGTTCTGAAGATATTTACAGTCCACGTAGCTCTTTAAATTAGGGCACTTGATCTCAACCAGTCCAAACGGGCTGTGTGGATGGATCATAAATGGTGAGGCACCAAGCCAAGGGGCATCGTGGTGGATGATGAGGCCGCAGGGTGTGTAGTTGACATTCTTCATCCTGCAGTACTCCACTGCAGCCTCAGTCTCCATGTCTGCACCTCGTTTCATTTCGGCGGTCTGCTTTGTTCCTTTGAGGATTCTTTCAGCAAGAGACGCTGCAGAACTGACTCCCCCTGACAAAACACATCTCTCTGAAATATGAAGAGTTGATGCCACTCCTGTTCTGCTGCTCGCTCTCTTTTGTCAGTCTCATCTTATAGGCCATGTCCAGTGTGAGCATCAAGCTCTTAAGGTGGAAGTCCTCCTCGGTGCACACATGCACGCATTCTGTAGGATCAAGCCTGTACTCCCCAAGAGGCAGTGGTGGGGAAGGTGGACAATCTTGGGCGACCTCGTGGGCAATATAGGCTGCTGGTAAGAGATTTTGCTGATATTTTGTTGACCCTGGAACTACATTTTAATAAATTTAGTCTTGACCATATCTCTACACCTAAACCTAACCTTACCCGTGAGTAATACCTAAAATCAGATTTAATGATAGAAGAATGATACTGATGTACAAGCACCAAACACTGATTGTAAGCCTAAACTTCTCAAAAACTATAAACTGTTTTTTCAAATCTGATTGGCTAATCACAATGTTGTTCCAGGGTCAACAAAGATGTTGACCTAGGAACACGTCAAACTCAGCAAAATCAGGTGCTGGTAAGAGAGCATGCTCCCCCTTTGTGCCAAGCCAAACGCTGTCTCAGCAAGGGTCTTCTCTTCACATATTACCTTACCGCCTATGACCCTGTAGATTGTATAACCATCCATGAACGATGCAGTAATTAGTCTTATCTTGATTACCTTGATTGCACTACAGATTAATGAGATTTCCAATAAAATTTTCCTGTGGTGTGAGGTGTGTCAAAAGCGGTGTTTTGCAAATCTTCCCACACCGTGACGTAGACATGTGGGGGCGTGTTTGAATGAGCCGTTTTAGGGGGGCGTGGTCGAGTCTTAACTTTTATAAAGAATATCTCTTTGGTTTTGAGACTAGTCTTTGCAACTTCAGGGATCTTATGTATGCACAAACAACGTGTAACACTCCAAAGAGAAAGGAAAACTTGAAATTGCATCATATGACCCCTTTAAAATAATTGCTTAAAATACACTTTCCTGGTTAGTATAACGTGTGTGGTGTTTCTTCCCTGAATTCTGATATTCACATTTTTTTCATTTAACATCTTTGTGGTTGACCTACAGGAAAAAAAACAAGCTTCTTAGATAAACCTAGACAACTAGAATTAGATCATTCAGCCCTGACATAAACGTTGAAGCCGGGGGTTAAACTAACAAATTAGTTAATAGCTAATGTTAATCCGCATGAAAGCAGTTCAGAGACAACAAACTGTTGCTACTGCTGTTAACGTTAGTACAGTTTAAATTGTTGCAGTTTGTGAAGTCATACAGCTCTGGGTAACCTGCAACAGCCACCACAAGTTTCTCCTCCATCATTGCAGTCTCCGGATGTTCCAAGCATTTCCGTCACCACAACAGAAGGCCCGCCTCACCTTTCATTTGTTTGGACAATGGAAAAAAACGTGAATGACGTCGGGGTGTTTTTCTGCTTAGAGTTGATTTTTTTCAACTTTACGTGCTCAGAGCGCTCCTATAAAAACGCGAGGCGCAGCGGGCGGCTAAACCGCGAGGTGCATAAACAGCGCACAAAGCCCTCACTGCTGATAGAAACAAATTTAAAAAAGGTGCCTATAACTACAAAAAAATGTATTCTGTCTGATCATGGCCTAATAGGCCATACCCTATTAACACACAAAGTAACAGTTACATAATGTATCGATACTTTTTGGCAATTTCATGACTTTCTAATTGGCAAATACCTAACAATCGTAACTGCGAAGTCAATTCTGGCG
Source organism: Onychostoma macrolepis (assembly GCF_012432095.1). Classification (NCBI taxonomy): domain Eukaryota; kingdom Metazoa; phylum Chordata; class Actinopteri; order Cypriniformes; family Cyprinidae; genus Onychostoma; species Onychostoma macrolepis. The sequence continues at coordinate 36,290,702 of NC_081163.1, forward strand.
TCAACTATGTACCCATCAATTCTGGACTGCCTGCCCACCAATTTTCTTTCCACATTCACCGACATCTGAAGGAACTGAACTAGCATCTGATCCCAGGTACTTGAACTGTCTGATTCGCCGATTGAGTTGTTGGTAAGTCATCCATTTCTTTTCTTTTATGAATTGTTGTAGGTAAATGGAAAGATCATATGCAACTACGCCTTCAAATAAATCTGACACACATGAACATACTGAAGACCATTGAAAAGTGAGTCAAACTTCACTCCATTTACAGTGGTTTCCCCACCGTCTTTCAGTAGCTGCACTGCCTCTTTGTAGTTCTCAACTGTCCTAACCGGAAGACCAACATTCACATTGTCAATTTACTCTCTGGGTACCAAGCAGTACCTACAAACGTGAGAGGAAGTGCTGAAATTCTCAGCAAAACCAGCAGTGCAGTGGAAACCCAAATTGTCCCCAATGATGCACAAGACAGTTGCGCATACAGTATGACTTGAAGAAGTGACTAGACTATTTTCTTCACTCTCATGTCTGACAGCATTCTTGAAAACAATCTCTCATGCACAAAGTATTTTAAATCTTGCTCTGTGCACAAAAGCTGTAAGTGATCGACACTTGACCAAAAGAATGGCTCATAGTTGGCAAGTGTAAAGTGCAGTCCCACAATCTTGTGCTTTTTCTTTTCCAAGCCAAAAGGGTTGACTCAAAAGCATCCTGGCACAGAATAAGCTTCAAGATCACACCCGACTGCATACACAGAGCGTTAGTTATAAACACTGATCCATCACACACATCAGTTAACACACCAGTAGGAGAGACATTTTTCAGTTTTCACACATCTTGCTTCCACACCACAGGATCTGTTTATAAAGCTTTTAAAGTGTCTTTGAGAGGGATGCACTGTGCATACCTGTCTGTCTTATTGTCGTCTGTTCCTAAATGAATGGCTTCTGGGTGCACATATGAGAAGTTTTTGCAGAAAAACTGCTTCCTGCTGTAATCTGTTGAAAGAGGAATGCTTCATGAAGAATGCAAATCTGTCAAACCACAAAGCTGCTTTTGCATCTGAATCTGATGTTTGTTTTCACTTTAAGTATTTCTTTGAATTGTTTTTTTTTGTGTGCTGACTGCAAATGTCATGTAAGATATCATTTTAAGGTGTCCTTGTTACACGTGTTACATGTACTTACTATTATAATAACAATTAATTATGCATAATTACCTGCAAGTAACCCTAAACCAAACTTTAATTATAAAACCATATAGTAAGTACATGTAATTAATTAATATTACTCAGTACTTAAATGTATAATTATTTTAAGGTGTCCTTGTTACAGTGTAAAGTGTAACCTAAGATATTTATTTTTTTCAACAATCATCTGCATGGTGGATGAAGGAATGAGGTGTTTTGCTTGTAGTTTCACGTAGAACATATAAAGATTTGTTTGTGTACGTGGCACTCATGTCAGTGTCTCCTAGCATTTCTTCAGATGCAGTTGCATTTTCACCTGCAAACATTTCATTTACATCAGAAGCTGGCTCAATACACACCAACTCTGCATGGTACTTGCCCTGTTATGGCGCGTTTATGAGTTCTGGATATATGGGATGAAAATGATGACTGTACCTTAAATGTTTAGCCAAAGTTAGCAAACAGACAATTTACCATCTCATGTTCAGAAAGGCGTGATCTGAGATGTGCAATCAAATCTTTGAGATCTGTGCATTGTTTCGGACTATTTGTATTGTCACATGTATATGGTCCAGACATGATGTCCATGGGTTTTTGTGGTAAAAATGCATTTTCAAAGCTTTGTATTTGAAAAAAACATGTTTGCAGTTAGCCACATAACATGGATATTGGCTATTAGCCTCATTTTATGAAGTACTTGATGACTTTAAGGAAATGCCACATAAGGGTCAATGATGAAACACCTACATTTTCTGTCCGATTGCATTTTAAATCCATAAAAAAGATGCCATATGTATGAAGTACCTCTCCTATGTGTGTACTCACTTTAACTTTTCAAAAAAAGCATTAGTTATTTGTAATTTTTCTGTTATTCGAAGTGTCAAAATATCATGTGGTGCGACCGTCTGGCCATAACTGCTGTTTTGGTAACATCTTTGAAATTACCCTAAATTTATTCTGATTAATTTTCTGCACTTTTTGGCATGCTTTTTCAAAGTGTTTTGTAATCTTTTATAAAATCGCAAAGCATTTGTATTTATATTTCCATCATAATATACACACAGACTTTGTCCGATGATGTCCATTTTATAAAATATTGTGTGGTGCGACCATCAACAAACTACCATTTTGGGACTTTTATGTTGAAATCCATTAAAAGATAGGATGTTGCATCATACCAATTTGCCAAGGACCCTTGGAGGCATCAAACAGGTTTGTAACTACCTTAACCACCATAAAAAAAATTACATTTTTAACGGCTGGTATGTAGTTATCACATTTGGATATCATGCGGTATGACCTCAAAAAAATAAATAAATAAATACAATAAAAATTTCATAGTGACATTTTGTGGGAAGCTAGCTTGTTTTGTTTAGGTGGCCAATTCTGAATTTGAAAATATCATGTGGTGCGACCACTGCAGAGTGTTTTCCATTATAGATATATGTCCCAGATCGGCAGTTTTTGTGCTTTTATATTCTACTGATGGTTTATATAAATAAAATACTTACGCAATGTAGGTCATTTCAGACAGTTTATGTTTAATATTATGTTTAATATGGGGGGAAAAAATGCAAAATAAAATTAGAGCATGTCATTTTATTTTGGTAATTAAAGTAAGAAAGATGTTCGTGCTAGATGTTCGTCATCTTTACTAGCTATAGAATGAAATAAACATGAATGAACATCAGAAGGCATCTTGTTTTAACCGTGAAAAGAAATCAATATACACCATTTTTCAAGTTCAAGTCCACCAACGTTAATCTACTCACCTGCCTGGTTTGTTTGTCGGACAAAAATGATTGGTCAGATCGCCTGTTAATCAAACTCCCGGTGAAGAGTCAATTGAGCAGCCAAGATTGGGCAAAGTTCAGAAATAACTGGGGCTAACAAAATGCCTGCAGTTAATGCCATGTGCTGCACTTTTCACACGTCTCTTTAAATAGATTTTTAATGATATAATAATGAAGTTTTCACCCCCAGCTCTTAATGCATGTTTTTTTTTTCTTTTCTTCTGGAGCATCAGTGAAAGTTTGAACCTTCTGTAATAGTTGCATATGAGTCCCTCAGTTGTCCTCAAGACAACGATGGATCTCAAAATCATGCAGTCCTTGTTGTAAAGGGTTCAAATACACAAAAATGCTGCAAAACCAAAGAATTTGTGAGTCCTGAAGGATTTTTCTGAAGAACAGCAGGCAGTTTAACTGTTCAGGACCAACAAGGGACTCGTGAAAAACTATCACTAAAAAAAAAAACAAACAAAAAAAAAACACAGCAGTGGATCATTCAGGTAACAACACAGTATTAAGAATCAAGGGGATGTAAACTTTTGAACAGGGTCATTTTTATAAATTTAATTTGTTTTCTCTCTTGTGGACTATATGTAAACATCTTTTATGTCAAATAACTTATTCAGGTCAGTACTTTATCTGTATTTTAACTAAAATATTCTAGGTAGACATAAAATAACTTCTAAATACCTTTTAATTTACAGAGATTGGTTGAAGTTAAGAGATTGAAAGTGAGATTGTCACTAATATGGTACATGCAACAATATAGCACAAATTGAATAAAGCATAAAACTTGCATAGTACATGCACAATTCATTTATATACAGTATACTGTACATTTAAATGTATACTTATCATACAATTGTATGTTTATATGGCACATTTACACACAACCCAGTAAAATTAGTAAAGATTGTGTAAAGAATAAAAAATTTGAAAAAATCATTAACTGCTCTAGGTTTGAATCAGACATTTCCTCTGGCAAAAACACATCTGGTTCATCATCACTTGAGTGAAGATTTTGCTCATCGTTTGAATGATGATTTTACTCATCATCACTTCATTTGCAAAGTTCTTCTACAACTTCTAGTAGTGTAAAATGCTTTTTAGGCCTCTGTAGATCCATCGTGTGAATGTACAATGAAAGTGCAGTTTGTGTATTCTTGCTTTCTGCTCTGCACGTTTATAAACCTTCAGCAGCATTTCCAAACAGAAGGTTGATTGTGATTGGCACGTGTTTGCAATTAGACTTAAAGTTTCTATTGGATAACACCTGTGATTTCAATAAATTATGTCTAAACAGAAAGGGGGTTTCCCAAGGTTGCAGATTGGCTGAAAGTTCAGTGGTTGTTCGTAGTGAAGTCTTGGGCGTTGGCTGAAGTTGCGGAGTTGTGGGCTGGTTGAAGTTTTGAGGCGGGGGCAGACTCGAGGTGAACTTGGAGACATGGCAGGCAAAACTTAATGTTAACTCAGAACACAAAACTCTCAACGGAAAGAAAAGAAACTAAAGTAAAGGAATAGAAGTAATGAGACTAGGTGGGTTTTCTTCTCATTGTGGCTAAGTAGCAGCAGGCGAGCAAGCCGAAGCACGCTGGAACGGCATTCAAAGAACGCACAAAGTGATGACAAAAAGCATGACTAAAAGCAAAAGCTAAAAGGGTGGCTAAAAGCCGACAAGGTAACTGGACTTTTGGACACATCCCAAAATGGTGTGTTGACCAATTAGATATTGTCTTAGCTCGGGGTGTTGCTCTGTTTCTCCTCCCAATACATAAATTCACGATGTTATCAGTCACATGGTCCGAATTTTCCCGCTCTTGCAGAATATAATTTTGGACATGATTTCTATAACCAGAATATGATACATTTGACAAAGAATTGATTGGAAGAAACATTTCAAGCAAGAATTTTCACACTCATACATACCAAACATATATATAAACCCTTAAGCTATTCAATAGTTATTAAAAAGACATACACAATGAGTGATTAGAACATGATAGTCAAATGTGGGTTACATACATAATATGGAGTTATGCATAGATGATTAGTTGCTCATAAGTCCTTTTAAGATGATTTTGGTTCATCTACATATGCATGGAAAGGCAGTTTCTGTGCCATTCCATTAAGTAAGAATGTGTTCTGTGAAGACCAAAGAGGTTAAAAGGTCTCATAAGGAATTTCAGTCTGGTTCTTGTCCTCGGTGGGGGAACCCACCCAACAAACAAAGTCTCTACAAATGATTTTCCTCATGTGATGGTCATGATGTGCTGTGTCTTTGACCATCAATCTTGGTTACTTGCCCCAAATTTGACAATCTCCTTCCTAAATTGGGATTATTAATAAAAGTGTTCTTTTGTGTTAATGTTGCAAGCTGTTCCGTGAGTTGGTTGGTTGGCTTGCTTCAGACTGGCCAGCGCTAGGGATCTGATTTTCGGACATCCTGTTGTCTTGGGCCTCTTTGTGGAATTTTGGCTCCTCATGTTTCGATGTTCTGATCAAATCGTAAATTTTCTGATTCGCTCTGATATCTTACATAGCCTATAGTACAGAGGTCTCAAACTCAGTTCCTGGAGGGCCACAGCTCTGCGCAGTTTAGCTCCAACCAGCTCCAACTCACACCTGCTGGGAGGTTTCTAGTAATCCTGAAGACCTTAATTAGCTGGAGCTAAACTGTGCAGAGCTGTGGTCCTCCAGGAATTGAGATTGAGACCACTGCTATAGTATATACAGGTTGCCCGCTGCATGGCATGAATGGATATTCAGCATTTTTTACAACACACAACTACAGAAGAAACTGAACCTAACCAAAATAAAGTCAGATGCTGATGCTGATGCTGATGGCGTGACTGATGACTCAGGTGTGCAGATGGCACTAGGGACGGGGGGGACATGACCCCCCCAAGATTCATAGTGACCCGATCCGTCCCCCTCACTGTCTCTACGAAAGGCGACATTGGTAAACAGAGGATTAATTGGGGTTTCTGCTATGTACTTTAGCCTAAGTAGTGGCGGCCCGGCCCGCCGCTCCTTAAATGTGCACGGAGCGATTTTGGAAAAACGCTTTTGACTACAGTGCCTGACCGAATCCCAAAACACACTTGCAGCCAATCAGCAGTAAGGGGGCGTGTCTTGTACTGATAGAGAGAAGAGAGCGCTCAATTTGGGTGCACAGGATGGATATTAGCAGATCGACTATAGATAGAGAGAGATGGCAGATAAAAAAAGAGGAAAATATCAGAGAAACAAAACATTAAAAAATAAGGGTTACGATCAGGTAAGAGGTAGGACCCGGAGCAGCTTTCCAGCAGTGAAGAGACAACTTATCCCTGTTGGCTTTTGTTTGAATATGCTTGTGTGTCATCTTCGCTTGTTTCCGCAATTGTCGTTACTATGGTTGTGTACATACCTGTGTATGCGGAGATTTCAAAATCGTGATTCCCCCTCTGTATATTATATTGTATATAAATTGTGTGCTTTGGATTCGTAACTTGCATGATTTGCATATAGGGAGGACCAGCCATGGCAAAAAAAGCTATGAATACACCCAGATGCACAGGGCAATGAAATAGTGGAGTGTGAAGAATTATTAGTAATTATTGATATTTCCGTAAAAAATGGTATGTCAAATCACAGATTGTATTTTAGATTTTTATTGACAGGAAAGATAATTTGTCATTATGAGACATAGCATTTGTAGACATTTCATTTTGGTGCCTTTATTTTTGCCATTTTAGTTTGAAGAAGGGTCATTTTCTGTTCCAGAATGACTCAAATGTGTTCAGTGGGGTTCATTGGCTGTTTATTAGTACTTATTAGGCACATATCAATGCCTTATTCTGCATGACCAGAATTCTTCAGTCCTTATCAAAATTCAAGAAGTTGAGATCTTCGAATCAGATGATTCTTCATGTTCCTAAAACGAGATTAAAATCTAAGGGCGATAGGGCCTTTTCAGTGGCTGCTCCCCGTTTATGGAACCCTCTCCAAATGCATATTAAATCTACCTTTTTAGTAGAGCTTTTGGAGTTGATTAGAGGGTTCAGGTTGTACTTTTTAATGTTGAATTTTGTTGAATTGTTGTTGAATTTTGTTTTTGTGACTGTATGTTTTGAGGCTGGTAAGCACTTTGGTCAATGGCAGTTGTTTTAAATGTGCTATAAAAATAAAATTTGTATTGTATTGTATGACCAAGTTCTAGATCTTTAACCCGACCCCATGTCTAAACTTAACAACTACCTTACTAACTATAAATAAGCAGCACATTTGTTCATTGAGGGAAAACTCTTAGTAATTAGTGAATATGTGTTTCCTAAACTAAAATGTTACCAGAATTTCTTTATGGACTCGTTTTGTTTAGAAGAACTAGTGCTAATAAAGAAAAGAAAAAAAAGTTTCCTAAGCTGTTCCAACAAGCTCACAATTCTCTAGAAGGTTGTTTGCTGTAGCATTAAGATTTACCCCTAATGAAATGATTAAAACTCTCAAAAACATTCATCAGAAGAAGCAGAACAGAAACAGATCATTTTTGTTGTGTCGTTTAATCATATACTGTAACATCTGACAGTGGTTTTCAACTCTGTTCTAAGGAGAAATGTAAAGTGTTCACTGTTGGGGGCTCCGGGAACAGGGTTTAAAACCACTGACATCTGAGATTAGTCTGTCTCCATGAAGACCCTGTGATTTTGTTTTTGGTCAATGTACTGTAAGTATTGCCACAATAAGTTCTAGAGAAAACAAACTTTTCCTAAATAAAATGTAGTATTGTGATTTTCTTCACAAAACAGTTTGTATGTCGCTCACATGAGCTAGGATTACACTATCATTCATGCAGTGTGAATTCATTGATTATGTTCCTAATAAAATAACTGGTCAACAGGTAAGCAATGTTGTTTTTTTCTTTATGAGTAAATATCTTTTGTATTCATATATAGTGCTTGGTGAGTATTAAATTTAGACCCTGTGTTCATGCACATGTATTCATATTTCTGTCAGAGCGACAGAGTGAGGTCAGATATTGTTGTCATTTCTTGTTTATTTATTCTTCTTTCTCCATCCATTCTTAAGCTTTACTTATGTTCTTCATGATTAAATCTCCGTCATTCAGATCTCCTGTAGCAGGTCAGCGGGGAAGAAGCCCAGTTTACGGCCAGTGCTGACCTTCAGATATCCATTCACCTCTTCTCCTTTCTTCACCACAATCTACAAACCAGGGCACAGTAATAGATGCTGAGATCTAAACAATCAATTAGTAATCAGTCAATAAATTGCCTCTAAATACATTTTGACTTTTATCTGTACAAACATTAATTAGGATGACCAGATTTTTCATACAGGACATACAGGGGGTGAGGGGTTTTCCTGTTGACTTTTCATGGATGGTGCCACCTTGAAAGAACTTGAAAGAACTCTGTTTACATTTACAGCTGACATACTGTACAGAAAATGGTAGCAAAACACCCCATTTGTGCAAACAAAAAATAAATAAACATTAATAAAAAAAAACTTTTCACCTTCTCACCTGAAACTTTTTTTTTTTTTTTTGCCATTTCTCTGGTTTACCTTGATATATAATTTGAGCTGCTTGCACTGAGAAGTCAACAGGAGGCAGCTGTGTGCACTGATTTGCTTCAATGTCACCACACAGACACACACTGACCTGATCTTTCTTCAGGGTGATCTGGCCCATCTCTCTGTTTCCCACAAAGGAGCGTGTCACTTTAAACACCCTCTCGCCAGCTCGCACCCTGATGATGTAAGTCATGGGCAAGTATCCGGTCTTCTCCCCAATCTTACCCTAGAACACACACACACAGAGAGAGAGCGAGATTAAAGCATATCTGTGCTAGTGTTTACTTTGAAGGTTTATTTCTCTCTCAGCCTAAGGTGTAAACACTTTAAGGGTGTACTCACACCAGGCACGGTTGTCCCCACTCCCCTGCTGGCCTGCACTCACACTGCACTTTATGTTCCAGGCCGGAGCACACTTATGCTGCCTTCATGTGCTGTTGAAATTATCGTAAATACGAGTTTCCTAATCAGAAATTGGACACGAATGGCCTCTGAAGTCGTATTTACTACTAGGAGTATATTTGATACTCGAATTTCCAAATTAGGCAGGCCATAAACTTTAAACATGTCAGAGGGGACAACGATTGCTGCTGTCAATACTATTCTTTATTATTCGTTTTAACAACAACTACATCACCTTGTCTTGTTGTTAAAGTACTACCTATTTATATAGGCATTTGAAGCATATTTTATATATTTATAAGTAATGAAATAAGCATGTGTTTGACAGAAGAGAATCATAACAAGCTGACAGTCTAACACAGTGAATGGGTAACACTTTATTTTAGGGTCTCTTAACTAGTTGTTTATTAGCATGCATATTACTAGAATATTAGCCATTTATTAGTACTAATTAAACCTTTTTGGGGGTTCAAAACGCCTAGTGTGAGTACACTCTAAGAATAAGCCATCCATATGCATATTTACTCTAAAAGTTACCATAAGCATGTTCAAACCTGGCCATTAATCAAGAAAGCAGTTTTAGCAACTACTTGGTAATTGTAAACTAAATAACCCATTAATTTTAATCTCCCTTTTGCTATATTCTGCACTATTCTGACCATACAACAGAAGGCACAATATTTATCTTGTGTGCAAAACCAAACACATTTCCATTACATGGAACCTAATCATTCAGTCCTATCCATCCTCATCATAAACATATTTATAACCTGTGCTTTTCTGGCATTTTGCCCTGCTCGCTCCCCGAGTCACCCACAGCAATACTATGTCTCCACACACTGCTTGAAGCAATGCTCCTCCAATGATACAAATGCTTCCCCTTCGAGGGAACTCAACGCTGCTCCTCTCTGTTGAGATCACTCCCAGTTATTCCATTGCTAATAAACGTATGAAAGAAAGTACACTTTACGCCAGACTTTTTTCCTACAGAATTCCAGTAGGAGGAACTCACCCTCCACCACTCCTCATTGGAGTCATCCAGCACTGTGATGCGATCTCCTGGACTGAAACACAAACACACATATACACACTTAGCACATCTGACCAGATTTACAAATGGAACAAATAAATAACGTATGATGCGTATGACTATGCATGAAAGCTATGGCTAAACTGAAATGTTAACAAATGTGTGAATAAACTCACTGGAAGTCCAGGTCATCTTTCTCAATGGCTTTAAAGCGATACAAAGCCATATAATAGTGAGACTGACTGAATGTCTGCTGCTGCTTCTTGTTCTGCAAACATCAACATCAACAGAAGATTAGAGGGTTTATTTGCAGAACCAGATTCAGACTTAGTTGCAACATGTTGGAGCGTGTACTACATGCCAATGCATATGTTTAACAAAGTCTCTCACAGTTAAAGAAATTTGTTTTATTTTTTCTATAGAACAAAAAAAAAGGTTAAAACAGTCTTGTATTGTTTTCTTTCTGCTTCCTCTGCATTGTGGTCAGTGGAATTCCCATGACATTTAGCATAATGATATGGGTTCAGAAAAACAACTTATCTGACCTTCACCAAATTTGGCTTGGATCTTCTGACAGTGAACACAAGCCAAAGTTATCAACAGTCTTTGGTCACTGGTTGGTCTCAGTTACTTTGCAGTTACCCCCAGGACAAGGAAGCTTCCCAAAATCTTATTTTCTTCTTAGTTAAAAATCTACTTTGTGATCTTATTTCCTGTGTGGGTCACTGACCACTATCTTAGGAACCACAATGCAAGTGTTTAATTTAGGTGGGGCACACATCAGTGATGCTCATTGTATTGTTATTGTTTGCGGAAGCTGCATCAGCCTCAGACCTCTTATAGATACCGATGAGGCAGGATGCGTGTATTTTCCTCTCGCAATGGAGAGAGGCTGATGTGCATCATGAAATTTTTCAAAAGACAGGGACATTTCCTCAGAGAAAAATATGACAAGCTGATCTCGATCTGTTGAGTTCTTTGGATGTCTGCTACACTTGGAATCTGTCATAGAAAAGCACGCGCCTTACCATCTACACCACTGAAACTGATGTTGAACAAGCGTCTTTTTGCTATGTTGACTACCCCAATCACACGTTGGTGGGCGGAGTTAGTGTAAATAGCCTTTGCCAACAAGGCGGGCTATTTGCACTTAGTGTAAATAGACACTCTATTTTTTAAAATCCCCATAATTAATAACCCTTTTCTCAGATTAAGCCATTCTCAGAATCTGGCCAGATGTATGTCACACAGGCCAAGGCCCCTCCCACGATTGTTGATTGACACTGGCGTTTTAGCACAGACCCGCCCTGAGTGAGCTGTCATCAGTCCAGCGGAGCAGGTGTAGAAGACACATGTAGTGTGCTTTATTGTTGGACGTAATAATGAACATAGCAGTCATCATTTACTCCTGACATCTGAGCCGCTGAAGACGCAGTGGATTACATTTGTTTTTGAAGGGAATGTTTGCATGAATCATTTGTGATCCAGCTTCACCTGCAGAAGTGAGTATAAGGTTTTTTTTTAATGAATCTTTGCAAATCACCTTTCTTAATAATGTGCTAGTTAGCAAGTTCCCGCTGGTAAATGCGGCTAAGGTTTACAATCTCATGAGAACTGCTCGTCACCCCACGGAAGAGAGGGGCGGGGTGAACAGAGCTCATTAGCATTTAAAAGAACATGCACCAAAACGGCTTGCTGTGAACAGAGCTGTTTTTGACAGGGTAAAAAGGGTGTTGTTTTACACTACCATTGAGAAATTAACAAAGTTATGTTATAGACTTTTCATGAGGACCCTAAAGAATCATATCAACTTGTGGAAAATGGGCATCTGATGTCCCCTTTAAATAGCACACCTCTCCACAGCAAACCACACATTTTGAAGTACCTTTCATGCCCATAGCACAAACGTTGTGGGGTGAGTTATGCACTGAAGTGCCGTATTTAGAGTTGTGTTTCAACCCCTTACCCATCACTATGAGCAATAGTAATAGTGATAGTTATATGTGGCACCTCTAATGACAGCTAAAGACTACCCAAGTTACAACAAGCACCAAATGACAAGACAAACTGAAGGGCGCACACACACACACACACACACACACACACACACACATTTAAACTCAAAATTTAATAATATTATTCAATATTCTGGACACAATCAGGGTCAGAACAAGAAAGTATATAAAGTCTGCATAAAGTTGACAAACCAGCCCATGCAACTTTTAAATGTTTAAAAGGTAAATGCAAATGTATCTTGGTTTGACACAGCATGAACACTAGTGCCGCAGCCTTTTACCTTGTCATCTGTTGCTGTTTTGTCTTTCTTGTCTCCATCTTGCTTTCCTAAAGGATAAATTGTGCCCATTCAAAATATCCTTTTGGAATTAATGAATATAAAAAGCCAGTATAAACTGATTAAAATGCAAACGGTCTTATTTTTTCTCTCAAAATACCAGAATTAACAGGCCAATGTCATATTGTTAGGTGAAAGAGATCAGTAAGCAGTTAAGCTGGTGATAATATATTGCTGTGTTTTTGGCTCAATCATGACCCATTCTAACATTGGCATGAAACTGGAATCAAATACAGTTTGGAGTTATTCTGGAGGAAATTTGACAGAGTGAAAGTAGATTTGAACGAAACAGCACATTATCCACTATGGTTCATCCAGTTGTACTGATATCCCTGAGTACCAATGTGCTATTGGACTGATGCCCAGTGGCAGGTCTAGATATATGTGATGTATCTCAGCTGCTTTGGTCTGTTACAGTGACTTTGTATTTTATATATATATATATATATATTATATATATATATTAGGGGTGTCAACGTTAACGCGTGCGATTAATAAATTTTTTTAACGCGTTAATATTTTTAACGCAAATTAATCGCTTGATAAGGTTTGACACCAACTTCTTCCCGTCATCGCAACGCGGAAGGATATCTATCATTGTGTGATGAGGGTACAGCGAACCAGTGTTGCCAGGGTAACAGCACAAGTGGGCTATTTTGAAAATACAGTCGCGTGAAAAATTACAGAGCCATGGTTTGCGGTTTTTTGGGGCTACTTTTATAATGTACCGCGGCCGCCCAAAGTGTATATAGACAAATAAAAATTAAAATAGATCTTTTAACTAATGTGTATTATACTTGGAATGTATCCCTGGCAACTTAAGAATGGAGAGGCGGTTGTAGCATCACAAACAACGTGAGTTTCAGCAGAGCATACATGGCTTTTACACAGCAGAAATAAACTTGACAACAACCACTATAGAGTATATAAGATAATAAACACACGATTACGATAGGATATTTGTATGTGTTTTGTTTTTTTAAATGAATGTGTACATCTGAAATGCTAATTTGTGCAGCGATATAAAAGGCTATAAATAGCATATTTTAGCAACAGTAAATGACCAAATTCCACACGTGATCGCAAAAGAAAGTTATTACAAACACTCGATGGTGGTTTGAAGTGATTTCTGAGTAAAAGTGTACTATTAAATCTCATAAATTGTGTTATGTAGCATGATGCTAATATTAGCTCTAATGCACCTGCAGAACAGGTCCAATTCTTCTTCATAATGCATTTTGTCATAATACTTCACGTAAGGTCGCAAGAAAATGTTTTGTTGTATTTATTTAGAAATACTTTTGATAATAGTTGGGTAAATGTATACTGGGATTGAAGCGATGTGGCTTGGTAAATGTTTTATTGCCAGTTTAAAGGCAGATAATGGCTGAATAAAAACAAAAGAATAATGATAAAAGAATAATAAGGATTATGTCTCATACCTGGCGGAAGTGTGAAAGGTTCTGTTTCCTTAAACTAGTTTGTCATGCATTTCTTTATTTCAACACATTTACAGGTAAATCCTAGTATTTTAAATTTGTGATTAATCATGATTAATCACAGTCCATGACTGTGATTAACGCGATTCAATTTTTTAATCGATTGACAGCACTAATATATATATATATATATATATATATATATATATATATATATAAAGCCTATTCAAATTTGGAACAATGTATTATATGGACAATTAAATCCAGCCCATACAAATATGTATGTTTAAAGAATATAATGCATTAAACACTGAAATGACACATACACGTCAAATATGGACTATATGGATAAAGAAAATGAACGACATACTGTATCAAAGTGACGAGCAAAAATCAGATAACAAATATGCAAAAATTAAATGAATTACAGTGGAGGTGGAATCTAAACTAATTAATTATGGTATATAAACAGTAGAGAAGAGGATTATTGGTGTTCCCCTGAACTGTATACATCCAGAGTGAGGAAAAGGGCTCAGAAAATCACTCTGGATCCCTCACGTCCAAGTCATCCCCTTTTTGAACTTTTGTTATCTGGCCGGCGCTACAGAGCCCCAAATACCAGGAAAAGCCAGGCACAAGAACAGTTTGTTCCCCCAGGCAATCTACCAATCTACCCGCATTATGCGATAAAAATGTGCAATAACCTTATATTTATTTGTTACCACCTCCATCCTAGCACATCCCTGCATCTCATTCTATTCTATTCCATTCTATCATCTATAGCACAACTGTACATACAATTTATTTATTTTTATTAAACCAAACAGTTTTATATGGGTAAATGTGGCAAATTTGATATGATTTGACTGATTAAACATGATTTGAAATGTGCATGGGGAAATTTTTCACCTCACACGCCCCTTAAATGAAATGCTCAATCTTGTGGATTCCTAATGCAATGACTGCATTTCACCTGCGGAATTTCACCGTACAGAGAACAAACAATGTAACTTACCCTCACCACCCTCTTCATCCTCTTTCGGTTGTTGAGCTTCCTCCTCCTCCATCATCATCATCATCATCTTAAGAAAAGATACATGTTCATTACATTCTTCATAACAGGAAGACCTCAGGCACATGTTTAATAATTCCTGACAGCAGAAGGTGACCCCTTACATTCTTTTTGTCCTCAGAACCTTTCTTCCTCTCTTTATTGGCCATGATTACACCCACTCTCAGTGTTTCAAACACCGGGTCAGTGCGGTTCTGCTGACCTATGCAAATGCAGTTTCAATTCTATAATTCTTTTGTGTTCAGTTTATTTTGTACACATTTTATCATTCAGTCAACAGCCATAAACAAGACCTCACAAGGAACATAGGAAACACAAGGGCTATATATACACACGGTGAAAAGACTAACAAGAAACAGGTGCACACAATCACAAGAAGTAACACATGAAAAGATGACATAAACCATGACATAAAACTTACTTGATTGGATTATTTGGACACACTGTATTAAGGCCTAATTCTCACTATTAACTGCAACTTAGCCTCAATAAACTCCTAATTTGCAGCTCATTAATAGTTAGTAAGGTAGTAGTTAAGTTTGGGTATGGGGTTGGATTAAGGGATCTAAAATATGGTCATGCAGAATAAGGCATTAATATGTGCTTTATAAGTATTATTAAACAGCTAGTATGCATGTAATATGTATGCTAGTTAAGAGTGAGGACTGGTCCTTAAAACAAAGTGTTACCAATTATTATTTTCTTTCTTTTTTAAACACTGCTTCAACACTGCAGTCTTTTTTTGTGTTGTAAAACAATTCTCTCTTATAAATACATCATACTCACCAGGGTTATTGATCTCTTGATCGTAGAGTGGAGAGCTGTATGCCCGTCTAAAACCAGGTGGCTGACAAAGAAGATATTAATGAAAAAAATAATCAGTTTCATGCGATTTTACCCTGTCATATATGTATAATAAAATGTCTCACTATTTTGCCAAAGCATCTCTGGAACTGCACATATGACTGGCACGAGTGGTGAATGTTGGTCTTGCAGTTTTTGCAGCGCAAGGCAAACTTATTATTGACTGAAAGTATAAAAGAAATCAGTTATTATACCAAATTACCTTTTGTAATGGGTATGACTCTACTTATTTCTCTAAATTACATTCACATGAGCATAATATGCAGCTTTATTTTACACACTTTGACACATTCACAGATCAGTGCCTACTTCATCATCCTCCTGACCTGCCCACTGTCCTAACCACAGACAGAAGAAACACTACAACAGGATCACTGGACTAAAAAAAAAACATTACTTTCTAAAGCATCCCAATGTTAGGACAGTGGCGGTTTATTTTCACAACTGTGTGAATGTCTCAGTGGATCCTTTGGTTAAGCTGTTGCAAACAGACGTGTATACAGACACACACCCACACATACAATTGCTTCTTGTTGTTGAGGAGTGTTCGATTCACCGCAATGCCGGTGTGAGATGTGAACTTACGAACAATCATTCGTGCGCAGACGTCACAAAACTTGGGTTTCTTGCAGTAGTGGTCCTTAAATTTGTGTGGCTTGTCATTGATCTGAACTACAGGCTCAGGGGTCGGAGCGGGAGGGGCCTCCTCTTCCTCCACCTCTTCATCATACACAAAATAAACCTGAGGAGGACAGAAAGTGAGCCGTGTGCACAAAATACAGACACAAGGAGAGAGACTGACATACGTACAGTGTTGTCGTCCTCCTTTACAACATTGTCTGGAGCTGGAGGGTTATCATGAATATCCAGTGAATCTTTATCCTCGAGTCTGAAACACAATCAGCATTTGGATAGTTGTCCACTTATTTAATCTTCCTGAAAAACAATGTAATCTGTGGAAAGACTCACTGGTCATATTGAGCCATAAATCCAGCCTCTTCAGCCTGCAGTCAGTCAGGAGAATTCAGCACCTACACAACCATGACACGTAAACTCATCTGATGTTCACTCAAATCATTTGACGATGAAACTCCAACCTTGCTCCTGGAGAGCTACTGTCCTGCAGATTTCCTTGAATTAAAGGGATTCGACTTTTACTAACTAACTAAATAAAAGTTTATTCAATTATAAGTACTATTTTAATTAGTTTATGCTTCAGAAAAGTAGAGTAGCCTATTAAAAAAAAATAATTCCGCCCACATATATAGGTTTCTGTTAGTACTCCAGCGTATGTTTCAGATACTATCTTATAAACATACATATTCAAGTTCATATTAACAAGTTAGCTTTGTGATAGAATAGCTTTGGCTTTTGTCGCTTGCTTCATTCATTAATAAATCAGCCAATTTAAATGAATGGATTTCATGAATTTCTATATTCAAAATTTTGTATTTAAAACATTGATCTCATAACATTATTTATACAATTGTAACTGCAGTGTAAATACATATAAATGCAGTTTCTGTGCACCTCTGCAGTGCAAAGATGTACTTTTGTTGATACTGATTTCATTTTATTGGTAATAGTCTTATACTGTTAATTAGTGTAATTAAACAATACTCAACAGCATAGAACTTTATTTCTTATGAATAATTATGAGAGGGCTGCCTCATAATTATGTATGTTTTTTTCTGTTTGAGCAAGTTTGTGTTGTATGTCATTTAATTGTTACATAAAATCAAGATTTGTGTCCGAAGCATGAACCTCATATCATATATTGAGCCAAATTATAAAATATCTATACAGGGTATGTTGTTAATTCCTGAAATACCATAATAAGCAGAATGGAGAAGCACTTGTACAAGTAGGCTATATTATTTGAGTAAAAATGAGCCAAAAAACGGGAGATTCTCTAAGCCTCAACATGTGTGAGTGATGGTGTGAAAAATAAGAATTGTAGTATTGATTAATGTAAATCAAATTTACACTTATTTAGTTTGTGATGGCCAGCTGTTGATAAACTAAATCTGTTGTAAAAGGGGCAAGCTGGTTAAGGCCACTGTGTTAATTGCTTGACATGCCCACCTCACCAGAGTTTAGGGAACAGGCTAGTTTAACATCAAAATAATGCAAATTAATACTGTGTGCATCTTTTTATGTTGCTATAGCAGTTTGTATGAAAGCTTTAAATGATCAGATTTTTCCCCTTTTTATTTATTTTTTAAATACTGTAAATACCATGGACGTTGTCACCCCACATCTTTAAATGCTTTATGGTAATTTATTTATTTTTTTTTACTTGTTGCTAATTTAAATTATCAGTAACTTTGATATATTACATATTAAAGTTGATCAGGGAAAACTGTAACTTGACAAAGCAGTTTAACTTTACTGTCTTCAGACAAATACGTCATTGAAAATCCGGTCCCACTTTATATTAGGTGGCCTTAACTAATATGTACTTACATTTAAAGTAATCATTTGATACAATGCACTTATTGCGTACATACATGTTTTTACATTGTACTTATATTTTTAAAAATACCTATATGTACTTACATCTGTAATTAATTTCTGTAATTACATTTATAATTACACTGTTGACCCATCACTTACACCTTAACCCACCCTTAAACCCACCCATACCACCAAAGCTGTCCCTAACCTTACCCGTATCCCACCTCAATAGCAGCAAAAGTGTTTTGCACAACAATATGAACACAATAAGTACATTGTACTTATTTTTTGATGTAAGTACATATTAGTTAAAGCCACCTAATATAAAGTGTAACCGAAAATCCTGCTGTGTAGATGTGTCAACGTGTATCTGATGTTAGTAAAGTCTTGGCTTAATTTTGACAAAATACTATTTATATAAGTATTATTTATATATTTATGTATTGCCTTCAGTTGAACTTTGTTTTTATTGTGCAATAATAATTGTGTTTCTACTTATAACTAATGAAGAAAACATTATGATGACTGTACAGGAGCAGCAACATTCATTTTGAAACAAGTACAGCAGATTGCATAAGTTTGTGTAAAGCATAATGAAATATGAAATATTTGTCCAATCAAAAACATTAGTTCAGCCATTTAATATCACACACACACACATTTACTCTAAATGAGGACATTACATAGACTACTGTTGTTTTTATATACATTTACATTTAGTCATTAAACTAGACGCTTTTATCCAAAGCGACTTACAAATGAGGACAACGGAAGCAATCAGAATCAGCAAAAGAGCAATGATACACAAGTGCTATAACAAGTCTCAGTTAGCTTAACGCATTACACATTTCTTTTCTTTTTTTATTATATAATACATAAAAAGAAAACAGAATAGAAAAAGAATAGAGCAAGCTGGTGTTAGAGGCCTTTTTTTGCTTTTGTTAATTGTATAATAAATAAAAAGAACACAAATAGATAGAATACAAAAAGATTAGAAAAGAAAAACAAGCAGTAAATGAATAGAGTGCAAGTTTTAAAGAATAGAGTTATAATAGAGAGTGCTAGAGTTAGAGGGTCAAATAAAGATGGAAGAGATGTGTTTTTAGCCGTTTCTTGAAGATGGTTAAGGACTCAGCTGCTGGGATTGAGTCGGGCAGGTCGTTCCACCAGGAGGGAACAGTTAATGTAAAAGTCTGTGAAAGGGATTTTGTGCCTCTTTGGGATAGTTACAGATACAGATAGTTAGTTCAGATACTTTAGTTAGTATACAGTTGGTTATACATTTTATAAGCTAATCCTAACCCACACCCAAAGCCTCACAGAAAACATTCTGTATATTTACAATAATAATAATAATAAAAACAACTTTAATTTATACATTTTAATTTTTACCTGTTTTACAAATGTGGATGTCCCCAAAGGGAGGTTTTTGGAGCTTTTGTCAGGTTTAGCTCACTTTTGGGTACAAATTTGTCCCTAAAATATGGTTTAAGTACACACACACGTTTGTTTCTGTGAATTGTGGGGACTTTCCATAGACTTCTATTACTTTTATACTGACCAAACAATATTTTCTATTCCCTAACCCTAAACCTACCCCTTACAGAAAACTTGTTTGCATTCTTACACTTTCAGATAAACATAATTTACTATTTATTTATTTATTTTCCCTCGTGGGGAACGCAGGGCAGTCCCCACAATGTCAAAAAATTCAGGTTTTACTATCCTTGTGGGGACATTTGGTCCTTACACACACACATACAGTTTCTATTTCTAGGCCTGGAAACTCTATCTGAAGCCAACAAAATTAGGATCTCTCACTAGGCAGACTTTCAGAGGAAATACAACGGACATTTTCTGTTGCAAATAGCAAATAAATGTAAATATTGGAACATGTAAAAGCATACATTCTCAACAGGAGGAGTGAATCGTGACCTAAACTATAGTAAATATACTTACCTGTTAATGATGTTTTGCTTTACTATAATCCAATGTCTTCAATGAGTTATCAATCAGAGATGTCGTCCTACAGCGTGTTGTTTATATTAGTTATATTTAATCTTAACTCATTAATAAGCAGACTGGTCTGAGCTGTGGAACTAACACTTGTAGGTATACATGTGTCTCTGTGTCAGTCTGAGTGTTTTAAACAGATGGCAGATGGTGAAGAGTAATAAGACCCTCTCTCTCTCTCTCTCTGTGCCCATCTGACAGACACGCACATGTGCAGTCACTTCCAGTCATTCACAGATTCACTGCAGGCCTGTCAGTTTGCATCCAATGCTTAACAAAGAGATTGTAACAACAACAGAAAATGTTAAATTTTTTTTAAGGTGCACCTGAAAACTGTTCCTTGTAAATGCTCACAAACATTAAATAAGGTACAGTTCTATCATTACCAACATGGTATTTTAAAACCTTTGGTATTTTTGGTGTTTCTATAGCAATAGTATTTCTTAGCAATGTCTCTAGTTATAGTGAAACTTAGTTCCTTTTTTTCACGAACAGCGCTGTTGTTGTTACCTCGCTTGTGAGAAGTCATGTAGTTTTTAAGTTGTTTACTGATAAAATCGTCAGAGTAGCGCTAACAATATTAGCGCGATGTATGCTAGTGTGTGTGCAAACTGTTATGTATGTGCGGTCTGAGGGAGAGAGAGCGGGAGAGATAGAGTATGTGCTTTCTGTACATAATAAAGCGTAATTTTGAGGCAAAAACATGGACATGATCTGTCGTTTTTATCCTTTTGTTTACTATATTTATTTGATTGGCCAGTGTCGTTGTGGGTTTTGGTTTGAAAGACCTTTGAAATAACAGTAATCATTTGGCGAAGTGATATGGTCATGTAATGCGGTCAAGAGCTGCCTGGAACTACGTTCGCCGTGCGTTTCCCTGAAAATAATTGCACACCTCAGAACGTTCGGCAGCCAATCAGATTCAAGCATTCAACGGCCCCGTAGTATAAACGGTTATATTGCATACCTGCCAGCCAATCAGAATCCAGTATTCAGACAGACCATGGAATAATAGAAATTATATTAAGAACATGTGAGAATAAATCTGTTCTCAGATACCAAAGATAACAAGAATTCGGCGTCCACTCTCTTCTCTTTTGGAATACTCTTCTTCGGTGTTTGTTTACACTTGTTTTTGAAGTAGCGCCACCACTCTTTGGGCGAATTCAAAACTGAAGTGAGCATCCCTATGCCCTACTCCCTTCGAAGGGCAGAGCCCTTGAAGTGTGTTCTTTGAAGGGTGTAGGGCATTACTGTCTACTATAAGCGTTTGGAACTCCCTTGGTGAAGGGCATGATGGACCAGATGTTACCTTTTTATACAGTCTATGGATGTTACCTTGACAACGCTGCGTGTGCGTGCAGCATTCAGCGCTCCAACAGTTGTTGCAAATAAATATTTCTTCTTATTGTTATTATTTTATTCAAATACTGTCTAATTGTGTCTCATTTACTATTAAACTTTTTCAAACTAAACTTGCTTACAATACAGTCTTAAATCATATTTCTATCACTGACGAAAATATTTTGTATTACATAAAAATAAAGACATTTAATTACTACTTACGTTTACATGTAAAGTCAAAATAAACCCCAACTTTGATTTAAAATGCATCACTAGATCTCCTAAATGAAGATCACATGATCACAAACCATCGTATGTTCCCTTCGCTAACGGACTTCTGGAAGGGCCCTTCGTGAAGGGAATCAGTTGTTCACTTTCGTTTGGAACGTCCCTACAAATGGCGTCCCTTCCGGCGTTCTTCAAGGGCGCAAAAAAGCCATTTGGAATTCACCCTTTGCCTTTTGTGCAACAGCAGCTGCTCCAGTCACGTTATCTAAGCTCAAATCTGATTGGACGGCCCGCTTCATCGCAGAGTGATGGGGGGAAAAAAAATCGACACACAGAACAAATAAAAAATCTTCACTTTTTTGAAACTTTAATGTTGTTTTTTTCTTTTTTTTTTTTGAAAGCATGTAATGATTATTATCTGAACATAATAAAAAAGCAAATTCAACTCTTATGAAAGAAGAAAGACTAAATTAAAATACTATTGAAATTAAAAGAACAGAACATGCATTTGTTGATTTTGTCTTTTGTTTCATCAATCTTATCAGTTCCTTAGAAATGTTTTGCACAAATGCTGTGCACTAATATAGGTTACGCAACAATGAACAATGTACGTCAAGGTGAGTTTAAAGGGATAGTTCACCCAAAAATGAAAATTCTGTCATTAATTACTCACTCTCATGTTGTTCCAAACCCGTAAGACCTTCGTTCATCTTCAGAACACAAATTAAGTTATTTTTGATGAACTCTGACTGCAATGCAATTAACACAATCAAGGTCCAGAAACGTAGGAAGGACATGGGTAAAATAATCCATGTGACATCAGGGGTTCAACCGTAATTTTACGAAGCTACGAGATTACATTTTGTGCGCTCGGAGATGGTGCGGTTCCTTCATCGGGTCCCGAATAGAAATGTAACGGTATAAAAATTTCTTATCACGATTATAGTGACCAAAAATATCACGGTTATCAGTATTATCACGGTATTGTTAAAATGTGCTGGAGATGTTCAAAAAGTACCGACACATAGATCACTTCACCAAGTTTTATATTTAAAAATCAGCAAACAACAAATAAAATGACTTTTTGTTTGCATAATTACTAAAACAATAACATTACCAATGATGTTCGGATTTTAAATGACAACTTGACTGACAACAGTTTAATATCATGTTCAAATATCTAATGTAAATGTTCAAATAAATCTTTGAAAAAGTTTTATAAAAAGGTAAACTTCATATTTCAGCCTTTAAATAAAGAGAAGAGTTAAGTCAAAATGATAATTGATTAATAAATGATTATATGTATTTTATCTGCTCCATAAATAATTCTAGATAACTTATCTGAATTGTTTAAATGTGTAGAATCCACATTCAATCCAAGCTTGTTTTTCATCAACCGGTCAAAGTTTACAGCAGGGCATGCAAATCCGGTCCGTTTTTGGCCAGACAGAAACTGCACACAAGCTGAATGTAAATATAAGTCTCTGTAAATCCACTCTCTGACAGCAGGTGGCGCTTATGGAACAGCAGAATTACAGCTGTTTCCCGTAAAAAGCAGCATTGCGATTAAGAACACTTCCTTTAGGTATTACACGGAGCGAAGGTGAAAACAAAATGCCATCGAATTGTTTCTGAAGACAGTCAGAACCTTCAGAAGTACATTCATATAATTAATTAATTAATATATTCCTTTGTATAATTCCCTTAGTGCTCTTTTAAAACCTCCCAGCTTTTCCGCCCTGTTTTCACTCAAAACAAAACTACTCTGCTGCTGTGTGCACGTGACACTGTTACTGAAAACTGTGCTTTATGCTGGACAGTATTTATTTATTGCGAGTTGTTCAAATCGTGGTAATCTAATACGGTTTTAATGATAATTAAAATATGAAACGGTAATACTAACCGTGGGGAATTTTATCATGATTTATCGTCAAACCGGTAATCGTTACATCCCTAGTCCCGATCAATCTGTGTTCAGCCGCGGTGGAGACATGATGCTCACGGATCCGTCAGAGATGCTGCTCCACGAAAACGTGAACTGTGCACCGTAAGTCTTGTTTTTTAACATTTGCTAACTACCAAATCAGTGAACATAATTATTTAAATAGAGACACAGCGAGATGTGTATAAGTTGTTGTAAAGCACAGCAGCTAGCTTGTAAGCATTAGCAATATATATTTTTTAAAAACATGTCATTTGGTGTTTTTATAAGGCTTTGGGAGACATTGCAAGTAATGAGGGACTGTGAAGATCTGAAGTAGTGAAGGCCCAGACAGCATGCGGATGTGGGCCACTTAAGGCAATGATACAGCACTGCTGGCCTTCTTATGGCCCGTACAAAATGGATGTAAGCCTGAAGTGGCACACATGTAAAATAGCAAAAATGGCCCAAATATATCAAATCACATGTGAGCCTCTGTAGGCAAATATGTGGTGTTCACGGCAATGTGTAATCTGAATGTGACCCTAAAGTGGCCCATGTGGTAAATTGTAAATATGGCCCAAATAGTGCCAACCAAATGTGGTCCACCTTTGGCAAAAATATGGCACAATCGAGAAAGGCTAATCAGGCTGTAAACCAAATTTTTGAAACATGCTTTTAATGGCAGTTTTTTATATGTGCACTGTGCAGCATAAAATCAGAAGTGCACTATAATGATAGCTCTTACTTTCAAGGTTTCTGTTAATTTGGACTTTGTTTTCCTTCTGCACCATTTCCCTTGTTGTGTTGATTGTATTATTCTGTTCAGGTGTGCCTAGTTAATTATCCTTGTTTGGTCTGAGTACTTAAGTTCCTTTATGTTCACTTTGAGTTTATTTGGTCTTACGTCTACATGTCTTAAATGTTACTGTGCTACATTGTGTTTGGATTTGCCCTTGTTGGATTAAATACTTGTGATATGTAACATTTCTTCTTCGTCATGCGCTCTTTAACACAGTGTAACCGTGACACTTACAGACTTACTGTGCAGGTAGAGTCTGAGTGAGAAGCATTTAGGTTCAAACTTGTGAAGGACTTATTTTAAAGTATTGGAATTAGTGATGCAAAGTCCGATTCATTTCTGTGAACCGGTTCTTTTCGGACAGATCATCGGTTCCTGACGTCATCGCGCAATGATGTCTCAAAGTTATTTATATAAAAGCATATTGCTTATTTTTTACATAATTTCCTTAAGTTAATGGTGGTCACCATTTCATTCGCGGATCCTTTATATCAGATACGACTGACTGACCAATATTGACAAGCCTACAACTTTGATAAGATTCCTAAAAGTTTCACACCTACAGCACACATTACAGACATTGATGCACAAACATGGATATGTTCTACATGTCTACAGTATAAAGAATGAATAAACCAATCTTATAAACTCCTTGATTTCACTTTTAATATAATATGCATGCGCACATTATTGTAAAATTTATTTACATCACTCGACAAAGATTTTTGCAGGTTTTAATAAAATGTAAATTAATAACAGTCATAATAAGCATATTTCCAGTGCGTGCCTCAGGCTTGCACAGTATCGTCAACTCACTCATCAGAATCTTCGGTAATGATCGGCAAACTTCGCCACTGCTCATTCGGTTCTTGTTGAGCCCTCGGTAATCCTCGGCAAACTTCAACAGTTGTTTAAACCAGCTCATTTGGTTCTTTTTGATTTGGACGTGCTACTTCGACTGTGCGTCCTGCGTCATCAACCCGGAACTAAAGTTCGATTCAGTTTGATTTGTGAACCGGCTCGACCAGATACTTCCTGAGAACCGGCTCAAAAGAACGATTCGTTCAAGAGCCAAACAACACTAATTAGAATGTGTCTTTGAATATTATCTGTGACATTTGAATTGCTGCTTGTGCAAAACCTGGGTCAGGGAGGAAATGTTTAAATTTCTTTTTAAAATTTGTTGAGTATTATTGATGCATAACTCACTTAAGGCTTAGTGTGGCCAAAATAATGTATATTTATGGTTTATTTGGTTCATTATTAGCTAAAATGTGGCTGTGCAGTGGCCTGCTTGTGGACCACTGCCAAAATGCCACCATTCCATGCAGCATGTGGGCCACATGAGGAATGTCAGGAAGATCAGGGTTCAAATAAAAATCTACTGTGGCCCACATTAGGGCCAGTTTTGGTTTATTTGGTTGGCTTACCTGCGGCAATTTTAAGGTTAACTTGAGGCCCAAATCTGGCAAGCAGGACCTGACTGCCCAAATGCCATTATTCCACATGGTATGTGGGCCAGACCAAGGTGTTGGATCTGGACCAGAATTAACATAAATGTGGCTCAGATTTGGGCCAGTTCTGTATGTATGTATGGTCGGTCTGTCACGGCTGCCATGTGGCCTTCCTATGGCTTGCTTGTGGCCCAAATTTGGCAAACAGGTGTGGACCACCCAAATGCCATCATTCTACATAGTATATGGGCCAGAGCTAGGTGTTAGATCTGGGCGATAATTAAAATAAATGTGGACCAGATTTGGGCCAGTTCTGCTTTATTTGGTTTATTCATGGCTGACATTGGGCCTTCCTTTGGCTTACTTGTGGCCCAAATCTGGCAAACAGGAGCGGACCGCCCAAGTGCCATCATTCCACATTATGTGGGCCAGATGAAAGTGTCAGGTGTGGGCCTGATCTGGCCCTCAGGAATTTTGCTATCTGGGTGCCAGCTGTTATTAATCACCTCTAACGTTACTGGACTGCAGCTTCCACTCCTATTGGAGATGCAGATGTGATACACTGTAAAAAAAAAAAAAAGTTGAGCGAACAGATTCAGCAGATTTTTGAGTTTGCTCAACTTGTTTTTGTGGGAGATTCTCAAATTTTTGTTGTATAAACTTAAAACAACAAGTTGAGAAAACTCAAAAATCTGCTGAAGTTTGTTGCCTTAAAATTTTAAGTTGGCTCAACTTTTTTTTTTTTACAGTGTAGAGGCCAATTGGAAAAGCATGGTCAGCAGTGATTGTAATCTAAACTTTTGCTTGCTTCTCCCAGCATATGCATCAGTCTGAAGGTTGATTTATACTCGACGCGTCCGCTTGGGTGCGCGCCAAATATGACGTCATCGAGGTGTTGGCGGAAGTTCGCTTTGAGTGCGTGCAACGTCTTTTTGCGTGGTGGTGTGCATGGCATTTTTTTTTGTAGCTTTCCGCGCAGCTCCGCTTCCGAAGACGCACGAGTTCTGGCCGATTCTAGCCGAACATGCACATCTGTGCCGGCATTTGTGCGAAACAGAAGCAGTTTAATGTGAAGTTCAAACTCCATCAGGTGCTTTTTGACACTTTGAGGGAAAACAATGCTTGTGTTTTTTTTTTTTTTTTTTTGCATAGTTTGTCCAAGGTTTTTTAATTACATTACTTTTTTTTTCTATTGTATAAAAATTTGTGCTGTCAAAATTAGCGTTAACGCAATTTAATTTTTTTAATTAAATTTTTTCAGTTTAATGCGTTAAAATGATGTAATGCTGTTAACTCGGGGGCAGGGCATAGGGTTGGCCACCCCAGTCATAACTGCTAATTCTGTCTCTTTTTTTCTTGACAAGAAGTGCATTTATTTAGTCGCAGAACGTCTTAACGATCACATCAATTCGGAGACGTTTCAGATGCGTGCTTCAACTTCACCTCAGCATCAGGTGCGAGTCAAACAAGCGCTGAAACTGTACTGCGCTCACAGCGCATGCTCTTCAATACACGCACAAAGGTGCCGGCGCGTGTATAGCCTGTATTACCGTATTGACCCGAATATAAGACGATGTTTTTTTCTTGGAAATACATCTGAAAAAACGCTGTCGTCTTATATTCGGGGTCTAGACTTTGACATGTCAGTAATACACCACAACAGCAGGTGGCGCCAAAAACGCATAAAATGAGTGTGCCATGAAATATGTAATGTAATGTGTGTTGTAAATATCGCGAGTGAAAACAAAAGAAAAAGAAAAGCTTACAGCAGCACGAGTCGTGACTGTCATGTTAGTCTGATGGGAACAAACTTCCTCTGTAAGTGATTTAAAAACATAAGACAGTACCCAGATTTGAAGACTACAATAAGATTTCACTTCTACTGATAATAAAATTTTGGTAGGCTACTATGAGATGGATAGCCTAAATGTTATATAATTCAGATGGGCTACCTGCTATTTCAATGGTATATCAAAAAGTGTATATTTTTCAATGTATTATTTACCATACTTTCAAAACAAAAATTAAAATAGGAAAAATATGCAATTTGAAAATAATTTAAGAAAAAAGAGTTTTACAGAGAGCGGGAGAGAGAGGGGGAAAAAAAAAAACAAGATTTGGTTTTCAAAAAGCCTTTTTCCAAAAGGTACATCTGGAAAAAGGAGGGTCGTCTTATAATAAGGGTCGTCTTATATTCGGGACAATACGGTATTTCATATCAAATCGCGAAAGAAACTAGAGCATGCAATGTCGTGATCAGTTAAGTCATGAAGTTACCAAAAAAGCGATTTAAAGCTGCCATAAAACTGTGCATGCATGTAATATGCTATATATGAGATACATTAAGAACGTCTCTGAAATGATTTTCAAAACTGTCCTGGAGCAGCCCATCACTGTCTCCCTCATCTAACACACTCGATTCAACTCATCAGCTCATTAGAAGAGACTGAAATGGGTCAGAAAAGGTAGAGTTGAGAGAAAATACGATGAGTGTCAGATCCGCGTCATGTTCAACAGCAGCAGCTCTTAAAGAAATAGCAGCCAAAACAACCTAATAACCAACTGCTATGATGTCTATCAAGAATAAAAGAAAAAAGAGGAAATCAATAACTTTTATAGTTTTAAGGATTCATCTGTATTTAGTGTTTGATAACTTTATTCAATTTATGTATATTTCTGCTGAGGGGCACAGGTAGATAAATATGACATTTATTATAATGGGTTTAGGTGAAGATTGTTTTAAGTTCACTTAAATTAGAAATTATTTTTAAAGTCTAATAAATGTTAAAATTGATAGCTCTTAATTATAATGTAAAGTTGAATGGCTATAGTAAATGGTTAAATATTAGGGGGAAACATTTGTATAGGGAAATCAGTATTAATTGGAATCAGTGATACTGGCCTTCAGTCATAAAAAAAGCCATTAAACAAATATTAAAAATATACTGTCTTTATGTTGTTTGTACATTAATTTGAAGATTGAATGTGAAATTATTGCAATATAAAAGTATATTTAAAAACTTTAATGTTTGGTGGGATTAATCGCGATTAATTTCAGAAAAATGTTTTTTTTTTTTTCATTAGTTTTGTTTTTTTATTGATTGACAGCACTAATAAAAATAGAATTACAATTTATACACTATTTGCTTAAAGTTGTCTTGTGTTTGATGCGAAATAAACTCAAAAGCTTAAGATTATTTTAAAGAAATTGTTAAATCAACTCATTCATCACGCGAGAAGTCTTGTACCGGCTAATGACTTCTTCTCACTGATGATTCCCGATGGTTTTAGAGGACAATTAGCGTGATGCCCACACAGAAGATTGTTAAATGTTTTTAAATGGGTCAGATGGTATATTTTTCTTTTGGTAGAATATTTTTACATATACATACATATATTAACAGTTGCAATGTTGTGTTTTGAGTTAGGTATTAACAGTGCTATGAAATAATATTTGTCATGATTTAGTGCTGTATAAATAAAACTGAATTGAATATATACCTGATGTAAACTTCATAAACAAGTTTTTATAGAGTAAGACAATTTGTGATTTTATTTTTTATTGTCACCAAAATGGGGCAATTCAAAACCTTTATAAAGTCCTCCTTCCTCTGTAAACTGTCTTCTAATGGCTGACTCAACACATGCAGGTAAGGGCTGCTCAGAACACCATAGGCCCAGCGGAGAACTTGCCTGTATGCTGTCCATATTGATTGTCTTATAGCAATGGCATCAAAAAGTGTGACTTACAGGTAGTTGTGACCTAAATATAGGCAACTTGTAATAGAGAAACAAAATTATTCCATTTTTTTTTTTTTTTTTTTTTAATTTTCAAATCTTTAATTTACTATGTATTTTATACATACAAGTATTTAGCTCAGAGTAATAAATGATCTCTGCCCTAAACACACTCATGTCTGCTGGCCTGGAGAGGTCTATGCTCCTATCTGTAGCACATACGGGTTCAGACAGCAAGCCTCAAAGCCTGGGTGCAGAGTCAGACACTGCACATCAAGTGTGGGGGTCACATTCTCCACTAAGACCCGGTATACATCTAACTCCCTGCAGTACTGACTTTCCTCAGCTGTGACCATGGCTTTGCTTTTCCCACACAAGCACCTATGAAACAAACGTGTTTATCTCCTTCTCTCTCTGTTTGCTGTTGCTGGTAAGTATCAAAACTCATAGATGACCAATACTAGCTTTGCTATTGCCTGATTACATATTGTTAGCTAACGTGTGTATATCTATAAGCTAACACTGGTCTCTCTGCCCTGTTCTCCAATGGTTCTCCTCACAACACAACTAAAGTATATTTAAAAAGAAAATATAATTCCTTCATTATTTTTCTATCGACTCACTGGGGTCTCTGACCTGCAATATGCCCTTTAAAAGCAGCAAATCAC
Source organism: Onychostoma macrolepis (assembly GCF_012432095.1). NCBI lineage: Eukaryota > Metazoa > Chordata > Actinopteri > Cypriniformes > Cyprinidae > Onychostoma > Onychostoma macrolepis. The sequence goes on from NC_081163.1 coordinate 36,321,040, forward strand.
AAGACGAGAGCCTGCAATGCATGCGTTATGTTTATTCTGTAACACAAGGAGAAAGATATTTTCTCTGGTGACATTTATACATATACAAACACAAAAAAAAAGCCAAAAGAGGTTGTTAGTAATGCTACGCAAATTATTTCTAAATGACAAAGTTGGTTATATACAATCACAATTAACTAACATATCCTTACACAACATCAGTGAACTTTCATTTTAACATTATTTGTGAGATTAATGTATTATTTTAAAAATAAAATTGCTAGAGCTCATCTTAATATTCTTGAATTAATAATTATTTATTCAACAAAAATACAGAAATTTTGGTGAAAGACCATTACAGTAACATTTTTAACCCTATTACACAAGTTACTCTTAAGGGAAAAAGTACTGAAAAGAAAAAGTACCCCAAAAAAGAGATTACCCAACAATCTCTCAACATGCCCTTCAAACATTCCATTTAGTTGTGAAACACGACATTTCAGACCAATATTAAGTAGGAAATTAAACATATTTGAATACATCTAGTCAAAACATCCAGGAACTGCATATTTATTCTTTGTATTAGGGATGCACCGATACCACTTTTTCCAGTACTCGCCCGATACCGATACTTTTATTTTTGGTACTTGTCGATACCGAGTACCGATATTTTCATTGCATTTGTACAATTTTTTAAATATTGGGTACAGAAACCAAAAGAGTATGTATAATGTTAGTTGGTTAACTTAATTTATCAAATAGATACAGTCAAACCAAAATTTATTCAGACACCTTCAACATTTCTCACATTATCACAGTTTATTCGCTATAGTTTATGGTAGTAAAATATGACAAGAACTCAGAGTTAAACTGTCAGAACAAATTCAGCTCGATAATATCAGATAACTTTGATAGAAAGGTATGTGATGGATTACAATCAACCAAAATTATTCAGACAGCTGTTAGTATGACAATATTTACACAACTATCAATACTTTGTCAGGCAACCCTTATCCTTAATGACAGCCTGTAGTCTCCTGGGCATGCTGTCAACCAGGTTCATGCAAACCTGAACTTCAGTTTTTTTCCCAGACTCGGTCTGAATAATTTTTGGTTCCAAATTTGTATACATTTTATTGGTAGTCCACTGTATGAAGAATTTTTGGATATAATATGTCACAGTTTACTTTATTTTGCTATCCTCACTTACATAAATTAACTATAGTGTCCTGCACCCACTAGTAAAAAATATCAAAAATTATATTTTATATATTATATAATATAATTTTTGGTTTGACTGTATATCCTTCGGTTATTTTCACACTTAATTATGCACATTAAAATGTATTTTACAAGCTTTTGTTACTTTCCCTGACGAACTATCAGAAGAGAGAGGCTGTAGAGTGCTAGGGAGACTCCTATAGTTATTTTCCTTTTGTTAAATGTCCCGCGACTGAAAATGGTTTTCAAAAGAAAACCCACAACTCTGGGTCGACTTTGCACTGGGCCATTCTCTGCAGAATGCGCGGGAATCACGGATTCGATCGATTATCCAGATAGAGAAGTCAGCTGATGTTGCCAAGAGTAAATGTGCCGTGTTCTGATTGACTGACGATCGGATTCTGCTTGATCGGATGTTACTGCCAAGTGTAAACGCAGCCTCATTGTCACTTGATTTGGTTTCATACAGCACATTTACCATAGCTCAAGCTCAGTCACTGTGGCAATTTATGCTGGGAAACTAACCTGGTCCGGAGCAGGCTGACTGTCAGGCTAAGCTGAGCTCCTCTAACACTGACCAATAGGAACGCACTGACATTACAGCTGACTCTCTGACATACTATTATTTGACTTAATTAGGAGTGGGCGAGGCTTACACACCAGAACGAGTGCTGTTGCGCGCCTGTGCACTAAACAGACGGAGCACAATAGAGTAGGAGTACAATAATTCTGAGTAAAATATACATTATTTGTTGTTGAACATTAAATGTTCCTCGTCTAGAATTTTAAACCTACATGTAAGTTATTTTAAAATCTTGGACACAGTACATTAAATACAGTCGGTTGTAGCCAATTATTGTTTAAGTTGCATTTTCTGTATGCTTTTATTTTTGGACTGGTAATAAAGTCAAATAATTGTATGTGAGAGAGTTGTTGGTAAGTAATATCAATCTTTTCCTATTGGTCAGTGTTAGAGGAACTCAGCTTAGCCTGACAGTTAGCCTGCCCCAGCATAAGTTGCCACTGTGACTGAGCTTGAGCTATGGTAAACTTGCTTTATGGAACCAAATTAACTGACAATAAGTCAGGTTAACTAAAATAAGCCTGGCTTATTTGGTGAACTTGTTTTATGAAACAGGCCCCTGGACAGGTTTGAAATCCCTGCTTTATATTATGTTCTGCACATACAGTATATGCTCTGCTCTGCTCTGTTTATTTATTTTTATTTTTTAAAAGTATGTATACAAACTCTCAATAGCACAATCTTTTGTGAGCTTTGTCCATTCATTTGGGATCTCACCTTGACCCCGGAATGTTTTATTGTAGTGCTTTTCCAGATCTTCCTTGAACCTGAACACAAACCATTTCCAGTACGGCAGCTCAGAGGCATCAGGTGTGATGCTCCATTCTGCATAAACTCCTTCTGCTTCTCTGTATTCTTTATATGGAAACCACTTACCTGATGCACAAAATCTTTTACCACTTGTCACTAAAGTTGTGCAAATATCAGCACTGAGATGCTCTGTTCCATAGTAATGCCAGCCTTTGAGTCCATCCACTCGATGGAAGGGAACACTGTGATCTCCAGGATGGTCTTCTGTGGTGTTGGTGCAGATGGCTGAACAGAACGGACACTGGACCCAGCAGCACTGACAGAAGTGATCAATCAGAAGCTCATCTGGCCTGAACTCGAGGTCCAATTTTTCATCAAATGTATGCATGTTAAACTCATTACTGATGTCAGTCATTATAGCAGGAAGTCCATTTCTTATCACATCTTCTAGGAGGTTGAAATCATCAACATCATCATGTTTCACTCCACTGAGGTCTTTTTCAGAGAAGATCAGCACACCTGAGAGCTTCTCTGTAAAACCCTTCAACCACAAACCAGCATCTCCACTGTTCACTTGAACATGTTCAGTAGATTCATGTGCTGCTTCTACTATCTTCTGCTTCAGGAGTTTAATGTTCTTCTTCATCTTGGGTAAAACACTGACTCTGAACTGATCAGTGATATACTGTCTGACTTCATCTCTGATGAAACTGTTGAAGTGATCTCTGGGATTACGAATGTAGTCCATGTATTTGACAAAATCCTCCTTTTCTGCCAGTGTCTTCAGAATGTGTTTCTCCAGATTTGATCTGTTTCCATTCAGTGATTCACAGTTTGTTTTCATTTCATCTGATAAATCTCTGGCAGTCTTCTTGTAGACACTTTGCTTAAAAGGTTCTTTGAGTTTCTGACAGATGATCTCACCAAAAATGACAGCTGATGCAGCTCCTTGGAGGTGTTTCTGGAAAACACTATAGTACTCTTCTCTCTTCTTCTCAACATATATTACAGGATCATTGGCTTCCCTGAACAGTCTGTGTTGGTTAGTGATCATCTTGTTTGCTCTCTTAGAGATTGATAGAACCAAATCCATGAAGAATTCTTTCTTGAACACATAGTGCACTGATGCTTCCGCGTGTTCAGTTTCTCTTGCCTTGATGTAATCTGTGAGTTTCTGAATGCAGCTTTTGTTGTAGCCCATCTTTGAAATGTTAAATGACTGAATCATTTTGTCTGTCTGCAGAGAAACATCTGTGACAAATGATCTTATTTGGGCTTCATCCTCTTTAGATAGAATGTAACCCAACTTCTCTCTAGCTGATCTGTAGGCATATATGAAAGCTCCGGTAATTCCACTGGATTTCTTTACCTTCACGTAATCAGTAAAACTCAGTACAGTGAAAATATCCTTGCTTTTCCCCAGTGGTCTACAGGAGCACTTTTATAGATGTCACTGAGGAGAATTTTCACATCTGTCAATATGTCAATCTCTTTTATTGCAGGTGAGTCTCTGATGATGTTTTTAACACACTGTTTCCAAAACAAATCAAACTCTTTCTTCACTGTTTTTTCATCATTTGCTCTGTCTTTGAGTTTTAAGGCAAGTTCTTTGCTCTTTTCCAAGAGAGTGTTTTCATGATGTGTCCTCTGAGCATCAATCTTTTTCTTCAGGTCTCGCTGCTGAAGAACCTCATTTAATTTCCTCTTTGTTTCTCTCACAATGTTTTCCTGAACATCTTTGATTTTGGTTTCAAATGACATTTTCCATTGAATCAGTAAATCTGCATCTGTGTCTTTATCAAAGAACTCTGACATGGATTTTTCCACTTCCTCACTTGTCTTCTTCAGTTCTCTTTGAAGATCAGTTTCCTCAACCTCATGAATTGCTTCATTTTCTATTTTGTTGTGTAACTTGTTCTCAGTTTCCATCATGGCACTCCGAAGACTCCAGGACCACTTGCTGTATTCAGTCTCCAGTTTCCTGTAGGCTGAAATCTCCAGAGAGTTTCTGAAGCTGAAGACGAATCGTTCCTTCAGTAAAGCCTCCCAGAGATCTTTAATACGATCTTTCAAGTGTGTCAGCCTCATGCCATGCGATTTTGAGGCATGAGACATAATAGTTTTTTTTAGTTCTTGAATGTTCTCACAGTAGTTTGGGTTTGGTGGTGCCATGGGTGGGCTGCCCTCCCAGAGCTGAGCAAAATACTTCACATCATTCTGAACATCAAATCTAATAATATCACTGAAACTTTCTGCATCACAGACTTCCTCTTTAGCAGCAAGATTTGTCATCTCATCCAGTTTCTCCTGCAGCCGTCTCCTTCCCTCCATGTTTTTCTCTTCAGCTGTGACGTCTGAAACGTTCTGATGCACAAACACACAGCTGGGATTAAGTCTGACCTTTTTCATCCTCAGGAAGGCCTGAACAACAATCTGAAGAATGTCCTGCATCTCAGATGGGTTTTCACCAAAGATGTTGATCAGTGTAAGATTTCCAAGACCAACAACAAATGTGGCTAATTCATTGTCATGATGCCTTGTTGATCTTCCAGCCAGTTCTAGAGCACGAAGCCCCTCAGTATCAACAACTAGAATATAGTCAAAGGTGAGCAGCGTTCTCATCTCGTCTGAGACTCTGACCAGCTGCATGAAAGCTCCTCTGGTGCACTGACCAGCACTGACGGCAAACTGGAGCCCAAACATGGCATTCAGCATGGTGGATTTCCCAGAGCTCTGAATCCCTAAAACTGACAGCACAAAGACTCTCTGGTCTCCCAGTTTCCGGATGAGTTCATCTAGAACAGCAGAGATCCAGATCACAGGAACATGAGCAGCATCTCCATCCATCAGCTCCAGTGGAAATCCAGAGATCATCATCTCTGATGCAAGACTCGGGAGAGAAGAAAAGTTGTACTTCAGGTCTTTCTTGTTCTTCTTCACAGATGAACACGATTCATAGATTTGACCGATCTCCCTCATGATGTGCTCCAAACCAAAGGCTGCAGCTTGAAGTTCCTCAGATATTCTCTCAAGGTCAGCTTGTTCAGCTTTAAGATGTTCAGATTTTCATTGTTCTCTTTCAGTTTTAACACTGTTGACCACTTTTCATCATACTTGTGATGTAAAGCATAAAGGTCAGCTGAGATATATTCATCAAGAAAGATTCTGAGCCATTTGAGGAAAAACATTTTGTTTGCAGAATCTGGATTCATTTCTTTAATAAAGAGCTTCATAAACTGGCTGACATCAGATTCATGCTGCTCTTCACGGATTTTCTTCATTTCTGTTCGTTTTCTACTCATTTGCATTTCTGTTATATCTGCTTGAGGTCGATGTAGTTCTTTGTTCTTCTGACTCCACTGATGCCACAGTTTCCCCTGACAAGGCAGAAATGACTCTTTGACTTTTGTCAGGTCTTTCTTCTCCAGTAAATTAATCATCTTCTGTGCTGCTTCTCTTCCTCTCCTGCAGCCATCTTCATCTTCCTCATCTACTCTGATGTCTGAGAGTTTGGACACATCTTCAAGTCTGAAAGTGGAAGAAGATTCTGAGAGACAATTTTCAATAGTTTTTCTGAGTTCTTCAGATACATCGGACTGATTACGGTCTTTCAAACCGATTTTGTATTTCCCTTTCTTCATCTCAGTTACAGTACATTCATCTTCAGTAAAAAGGCAAATGAGTGGCTTTGGATTCCTGTATAGGTTTTGGATTGTTGTTGTATGTCTCTCGTTCCTGTCCAGTCGTGGTAAAACAACAACATTTACTGAGGCCATTTCAGTGAGGATCTTCAGCTGTTTCTCATGGTCTCCTGTATCACCGTGAAGATTACAAAATGCAACACAGTCAGTGAATTTATCTGTGTTTTTCCCAGAGGGGCAGAACCAGGCGATCTCCACCACTCCATCCATCAGGACTTTGGTTCTGCTGCTGCCTGGGCAGTTCCTGTGGAAGAACGTGTTGTGTTTCTCATTGATCAGACTGTTCATCAGATGAGACTTGGATGAAGACACAGAGCCAAACCTGAAAAAAGACACCATTGGAGTTTGAGCTTTGTAGATTGTTGGATGTGACTGATGATATCATTGTTGGTATTTCTCATTTTCCAGCTCTTGTTGATTTGTCTAAATGTCCAGAGAGGAAACTCAATCTGTTGTGTGAATGGATCATGAACAAGTAAAGGCAGAGCGTACTGACATTGGGACAGTTTAGTCACTATGAGCTGCTTAAGGAAACCATCAGCACAATGAAACGCGGCCATCTGAACATCCATCGGGTCAATTCGCTGAGATTGTCTTGTTCCTTTGTTAGACAAATATATTGCTTTGAAAATATCACTCTCATCTTCAGGTAAGTCATTGTCTCTTTGTTGTGTGTGATCTTCCTCATTGGTCTCTTTAGTTTTAATGTATCTTGCTCTGTAGTCCATCATCAGTAGTTTTTGTAGGAAACTCAGAATCAACTCCTCTTCAGCACAAGACTCATGGAACTGTAATGAATGTGCCGTTATCTGAAGAACATCTGCAGCTCTCAGTTTGTTATTGCGCCTGTCTTCAAGATGAAGTCTGGTATATAGATGCTCTATTTTTTCTCTTTCAGTCTTTTCTTGTTGTACATGTTGATCTTGTCTGACTTTGGTTGTTACAGCATCCTTGTTTTCTCCCTGTTTTATTAAAAAAACAAAAACAAAAAAACAATATTTATTTTATTCAATGTAAAATATAATATGGCAACAATGTGTAAAACAGTAGTTATGTTTATGTGGCAGGTCCAGTAAAGTTCTTCCTGCCTTCATGTGGTTGGTGATCCTGTTCATCGATTTCCCTGTCAGTGGGCAGTGGAATGAGTACGTAAACTGGTTGACTATATGAATCATATTTGGTCGCCAACCAGGTATGTTGGTGATGTTAGCTAGGTTGTTGTTGGCGCACAGTAGCTAATGTTAGCTTATTTTCTGAGCGATACGTTGGATGAAATCCTATGACTGTCATTTGATCGAGGTTGCCCCTACAGGTAGGTGAGAGTCATTGGTGATGTGTTTGTTTGTTAAAGTATTTGATTGTGTTGTAGAGGTATCTCTGTATTTGTTTATAGTCAGAGGACTGGGTTAGACAGAGTCTGGCATGGCTGGCACAGGTGTTTGCCTGGCAGCAGGGATACGTCTTGGTTTCTCTGGCATGTACATTGTTCCCCAGATTGAGGTAGGCAACATTGAGAACATTTGTTTTCCATTTGAATTGGTTCATTTGAAAGTAGACATTTCACTCTCTATAGATATTTTTCATGTCTGTAAGGCAGAGTTTCACACTCAAGTTCACAGAGACCGAGAGTGCATCCTGATTGCTTTCATTATTTTACAAAAGTGCAATGTTTTGTTGTTATTGTGAGTGCACACAAATAAATGTAGAGTCTTTACAGATTTGAAAGATGCATTACTTTTATCTGTATGAGAAAAAGTGAGAGAGTATTTTAAGAGCAAGAGAGCACACCGGCGCCATCATCTGTCCTGCAGTGAGCTACGGTTCAGTTTCCACACTCCGCACAGACACTTCAACAGTGCACATTTCTCTAAATTAACATTAGATTGAGCAGCCATGTAAAGTTGCTACTACCAGGGCCGCATTAACCATTGGGCTAGGCGGGGCTGAAGCCCCGGGGCCCGAGCAAGTAGGGGGCCCGTGATTGGCTGTGGAGCAGATTGACTGGTCATTGGTAGCGCAGATCGCCAAAGCCCCACCATGCCCCCCACTTATTATTGCTATTATTTAGTGGAGCTTTTCCATAAATTTCATTGCAGTACCATTAGAGATTGAAATGTCACGTTTGCATTTGTTTTACCAATCAAATGCATTTATTTTATATATTGCTTTTGAACGACCTGTGTAGCCTATCTATCAGTGACCGCTGCGTCCGCACTCACCTCTCTTCGCTTCGTTCTAGCGTAATCTGGAAATGGTCATGCAAAGAACAATCTTCGAAAAGTAAAAATGTCAACTATTCAAAATAAATAAATAAATAAAATGTGAGAGAGGGGCTATTCTAAAAAAATAAAAATAAGGAGAGAGGGAAAAACACGAGTTAGTCAGTAAAATTCCCAGCTATCAGGTTATTTTACTAAAGCTGATGATAGAGTAGAAGTTGTGGAACAGCAAGTGGACCGGACACATGAAGTAGATAAAAACAGCGTCATTGTCGCCACAGATTTTAGGTTAGTTTGATTATTAACTTGATGGATGTATATTGCTTGTTGTATTTGAACAACCTCTATAGGCCTATATTCGCTTTTGGGTTGAGAAATAATCCGGTAGAAATATGTCGTTGAGCACGTCATGAAGTTAGCTTATCATTTAAACTCATTTTAAACATTGTGGTTTAAAAACAAATTTAACTGTTCAGGGACATTAAGAAGCGGGGCACAATTTATTTTGCACCCGTCATGATGTTAGCTTATCATTTAAACCCGTTAAATGCACCCGTTACAGCCTAAAAACGCGCTGCACGTTAAGCACCTGCCTAAACTTGAGTTCTTTTTCGCGCCTTGAGCTTAAACGTTCAAATATGGTTAGGCCTATGTGTCAAAATGCGAGTATCCTCGTAAACAGTCATTTGTGTCTTACATGAACATTATAGTTAAAGATAAAGCATGCATGTGAAGTGTAGGCTATGTGAGTTCCTGGCATTGTATGATGTGATTTTAAAGGGATAGATCACCCAAAAATTAAAATACTGTCATCATTTACTCAGCCTCGAGTTATTCTGAACCTGTATGAATTTCTTTGTTCACCTCAACATATTTTGAAGAATGTTCATAACAAGAAGGTTTCTGGGCCCCATTGACTCCAATAGTGTATTTTTATTTCTGTCTTCGTCTTTTTTTTCATACTATGAAAGTCATGCAGCAGCTGTTTGGTTACCAGCATTGTTCCCAATATATTCTTTTGCATTCAACAGCAGAAGGAAACTCATACAATTTAAGAAAAACAACAGAATTTTCATTTTTGGGTGAACTATTCCTCAAAAGCAGCCTGATATAGCTGCTGTTGCCATTTGTGTCAATAATGTGAATCAAACATCAGAAAGAAAATCACTCCATGTCCTTGACTGAATCACTTTTGTAAAATAAGAATTAATCTATATTGAATTTATACAGTGAAGACTATTCAGTCTATTTGTATATTTACTTTATACAATATAATGTTTTTTATTCAGTATTTTAAGTTTTTCAAGTGGGTTGATTTATGTGTCTTTGTTCTCTTGTCGTAAGTAAGCCTGGTTTTACTTAGGCTAGTATTATTTTTTGTGATATTGTAATTAGTAACAAGAATTATGAAATTTCAGTGCATCAAAAATGTTGATAGGATAAAAATCCTATTTAAACTATATATATAATTATTGTGATGGGGGGGGCCCTGCAGTAAGTCATAGCCCCGGGGCGCAGTGAGGTCTTAATGCGGCCCTGGCTACTACATACATCTTTCAGATGATAAGCCATATTTGAGGTCGATGAATGATGGGCGAGCGCTTGGATGTTCTGCCCGATGTACTGTATTACCACGTAGACCGGCCGTTAACGATCTGTCCGTCACGGACAGCGTAAATTCGGCAATGTGAATTTTTTTTTTTTTTTTTTCTGTGACTAAGTGACAACCAAAGTAATACATACATACAAATAAAACAAACCAATTAAGTTATGTGTAATAAAATGGATTGACACAGGGAAAAACTATTGAACTACTGAAATTTATTTAATACTTTGTACAAAAGCCTTTGTTGGTAATGACAGCTTCAAGACGCCTCCTGTACGGAGAATCTAGTCGCATTCATTGCTCAGGTGTGATTTTGGCCCATTCTTCCACAGAGTCTTCAAATCTTGAAGGTTCTGTGGCCTCTTCTATGACCTCTGATCTTTAGTTCTTATTTTTTATTGGATTCAAATCAGGTGATTGGCTGGGCCATTCTAGCAGCTGTTTTTTCTTTTTCTGAAACCAATTGAGAGTTTCCTTGGCTGTGTTTGGGATCATTGTCTTGCTGAAATGTCCACCATTGTTTCATCTTCATCATCCTGGTACTGTAGGTGTTGAGACTGAAGCAGCTAATATTAATTTTCACTGAGGAGGGGCATGATTGCTTTCTAATTACTGATATATTTCAGCTGGTGTCTTGGCTTTCCAATGCATTTTTGCAACTCCCTTTCTTCATGTGTTCAATACTTTTTCCCTGTGTCATTCAATTTTATTACACACAACTTAATTTCTGAACTTATTTGTTTTGATTTCTTTGTATATATGGATTGCTTGGGTTGTTACTGACATCTGGTGAAAATTTCAAGTCAACAGCACCTTTAGAAATATATTTACTAAGAAAAATGCTTTTTTTACCCGCTGTATATTTCGGCATATCTTATGAGTGAAATGGATGAGCCTTGTACAATTTTGGGGGGTTTCTGGTTAATCATGTTCATGTTGATATTTTGTTGACTTTTTTTCTCCACATGACCAATTAAGTATTTTCAAGCAATTGGTTGTTCAGTTAAACTGGTGAGAAAGTCTCTTAACAAACCTATAAAATGTAAGCAAGTGTTTGCATGTGTTCAAAATCTTAAAATGATATTGCATTCCTTCAGGGGACCCATCTGCAATGCTTGCTCAGTGTCTATGCGAGAAGGCTCACTGGGGGAAACGCATATTTGCGTAGACCCTGGAGCCAGCTGTGTGCCAGTGAATCTGTGCCTGGGTCAGGGAGTAGTACAGCTGGCAGTGGGAGAACTCGTCAGAAACGGGTCTACCTGAGCTTCCCTGAATTGACTCCAGATCAGCTGGACCGTCTGGGGATGGAGTTTTTCTCCGGTGAAAATGAGATGTTGTGAGAGTTTGTTGGCTGCACGATTGAGCTCCCCTGGAATGTTGAGTCCAGAGGAGGAGATGGTGGGTGAGTTGTGACATACGACGTGATCGTAGTAGTGTTCATTTTGTTAACGAAAACTATGACGAAAAATGTTTGTTGCTTTTTTCCCATGACTAAGACGAGATGACAATAAGGTCAATAAACGATAACTATGACTACATCGACATGCAATTTCGTTGACGAAATAAGACGAGACTAAAATGTATTCAAAAAATAAAAAAAAGAGGTCTTTGGTAAAATTATTTTCGTCAAAAAAAGGAGACAAAATGTTATTGCGGACTGATCTTCATGCCTCTACTACGCGAGCTTTCATGAGTGTGGTTGCCAGATATCAAAAGTTCAAATCCCCGAATCAGAGCTTCGTTGTTTTCATGGATACATTTTCTGCTCGGTGTTTTGCTTATTTTAAGCAATCTGGCAACTCGTTGCAGAAGTGTGAAAATTGTTTGCGATTGTGGTTGCTGAATAAATGCACTTACTCAATCACTGTTGTTTTAATAGAGAAATAGGCTATTGTCATTTGGAAAGAGTGGAATTACTAATTTCACAGTTATAATATTTCTTTGGGATTAATTTATATAATAAAAAGCCTATAATAAATCAGTACACTAGATGAGGTAAAATACACCATGTATGAGTTCACATTCTATTGAGTTGTGCTTACTGGTTAAAGTGCAATACCTGAAATGCAAAAGTAAATTTCTCAAATGACAACAATCACGACGATAATATATATTTTTTTTTAGCAAAAATAATTTTGATCAGTTTAACCATTATATAGCATGATAAAAATTTGACTAAAACCTGACTAAAATACTCATACATTTCATTGACTTAAACTTGACTAAACAAAAACAGGACAAGTTTGACTAAATATATCTAAAATGTACATTTGAGTAAGACTAAATTAAAAATGGCTGCCCAAATGAATACTGCTGTACGGTTAATTTAATAATAATCTTGTTGCTAAAATGTCAAGTTTTCATTGACTAAAACTAGACTAAAATGTTGAGACTTTTAATCGACTAAAACTAAACAGGATAAGGTTGACTAAATATGATAAAAACTAACAAGGACATTAAACACGGGATTAAGACTAAAATAGCTGACAAAATTAACACTAGATCATTGTCACGAATCCTGTCCCTACACTTCCGTTCATTCACCACCAGAGGTCACTCGCTCACCACATTGACTCTCACACCATACTTCACACTAGACTGCATTTCCCATCATTCATTGCACTGATTGCGCACACACGGCTGATTGCACTAATCACACGCACACCTAATCCTACGCACACACAGATTACATGCCTTATATAAACCCTGGACTTTCTTTCCCTCACTGCCGAGTATTGTATAGCGATTATCACTCTCCCAGCGATAGCTACTCTACGGAGCCCAGTTTATTGACTTAGTCTTGCCTTGCCTGTTTTCCCGTGTTTGTTTCTAGCCTGTGTTCCCTGGATTAACCCTTGCCTTGCCTTTGGACACTGTTTGCACCTCTCTCGGATTCTAGCTCGTGTACCTGGATTATCTCTCTGCCTTGCCCCACGGGATACTGTTCGCCGATCGTCGACCCACGCTTGTCCTAGGATTACTCTTTGTCTTGTCCCTGCCATACCTGTTTGCCATTGTTTCGACCCTGCCTGTATTTATGACCATGCCTTTAAATAAAAGCTTCCACATGGATCCGCACGTCTCATGTCTCGTCAGCCCCGTTACAATCATAGACATCCCTACACGTTGATGTACGAAATAGCTGTGTGTTGTCCATGTGGACCAACATGTGCTTGTCCTGCAGCAGCGCCAGCAACTCCAGGCAGTTCATGTGCCAAAGCAGTCAAGGCCCTGTTGTAGCGCCCCAGCCTGTCCTGGAGGCATCTGTCATGACACCGACATGCCAGGACACTTGTTCTAAGGGCACCCTGGCAAATGTTTGTCTGAGTATATAACATCGAAACGTGTGGCAACGTCGTCTCATATTATTGATGTTACTTATGGCAGGAAGTGTTCAATCAAACCCAGGTCCTGAACCTGAATGTTTGTATGTTCCCTCTGAGTTTTCAAGTCGACCTGGTTTGAAAGTTGTTCATTTGAATGTCCGTAGTTTGATGCCTAAAATTGATTTTATTAGAATATGGGCGGTGTCTACGAAGGCAGATATTATTGCCATATCAGAGACGTGGTTGAAGAAAACCCTCTCAGATAATGATATTGCCATTGATGGTTACAATATATTTCGTGTAGATAGAAAGAGCAAAGGAGGGGGTGTCGTTATATATGTAAATTGTAGACTAAATGCTATTTTGATAAAGTCTATGACTGTTCCTAAGTGCCTCGAAATGTTGGCTATTGATTTAAAATTAGGAAATACTAGACTAACTGTTGCTTGCTGCTATAGACCCCTTCAGCTAACAAGGAAGCCTTATCTATACTTTCAACTGCACTTGCAGATATTGTGCATCAGAAAGAAATTCTTCTTCTTGGTGATTTGAACTGGAATTGGTTGACAGATGTTTCAAGGGACCTTAAAGATTATTGTGATTCTGTAAATTTAACTCAAGTAATAAATGCTCCCACTCGTCCAAACGCAAAGGACTTAAAGTCGACATTAATAGATTTGATCTTAACTAATAATCCAGATAAATGCACACAAATAGGTATTTTTTCAAATGATATAAGTGACCATTGTGTTATTGGTATGATTAGAAATTGCAAACTTAAAAAGACAGTGCCACGAATTGTGGAGAAAAGGTATTTCAAATAATTTGATCAGCAAGCTTTTATCCATGATATTTTTCATTTTGATTGGAAAAAGGTTTGTTTAATTCCTGATGTTGAATTGGCGTGGTCATATTTTAAGGATTCATTCATGGGTATTTTAAATAAACATGCACCCCTGAGAAAGTTCAAAGTAAAGGGGAGGAATAATCTCTGGTTTTCTGATGCATTATCCACTCTCTTGCATAAACGGGATTTGGCCTGGGCAAGGGCAAGGAAATCTGGGCAAGAAAATGATTGGGTCAAATTTAGATATTTAAGAAATAAATGTACCACACAAATACGTAAAGCTAAGTCACAGTTCTACATTGATGAGACAACGAGAAATTTAAAAAACCCAGCTAAATTTTGGAGAATTATTAATTCAATGAAAACAGTACAAAATTCTTCATTTTCAGCTCTTCCTAAACTTGTAAATGTTAATAATGTGCAAATTACTGATAAAAAAGATCTAGTTGATTTTTTTTTAATAATAATTTTGCCTCTGCTGGACTCCTTTTTAAGTCAGCGCTAGAACATCTTTCATCTCCAGGGTTATTTCTCCCCAATGCTTGGGGTTCGAACCTTTTTACTTTTGAGCCAATCTCAAGGGAGAAAGTCTTATTCGCGTTGCGAAATATAAATTGTAAAAAGTCAGCTGGGCCTGATGGGCTTGACCCTTTCCTTTTGAAACTTGTGGTGTAACATTATTGTTGAACCAATAACTTATATTTTTAATTTATCTTTGGAACAAAATATTATACCCTGACCTTGGAAGACAGCGTATGTAACACCACTTTTTAAAAATGGGGACCCAACTATTATGGACAATTATCGTCCTATTTCAAAACTCTCAGTATTAGCTCAAATTTTTGAGTCTTTGGTTAGTGATCAGTTAAAGGATTTCTTAACAGTAAATAATATACTTATTCCTTTTCAATCAGGTTTTAGGAAAGGGCATAGCACCATCACAGCAGCCACTAAGGTAGTTGATGATATTGTTAGTGCTATTGACTGTAAAGAATCTTGTGCAGCATTATTTGTTGATCTTTCGAAAGCCTTTGATACGGTTGATCACACTATTTTGTTAAAATGTCTGTCTAAAATTGGGTTTTCTGTTAATGGTTTAAGAATTATCTGTCTAGTAGATATCAGTGTGTCACTTGTGAAGGCATTATGTCAGGGGAGGCAGAATTAATAGCTGGAGTCCCTCAAGGTTCCATATTAGGGCCTTTGTTGTTTACAATCTACATAAATTATATTTATGTAGATACTCACTTTAGTAAGGTACGGGATTTGCCTCAAATTGTTACTCTATATGACCAGGAAATTGAAAGAGTGTCATGTTATAATTACTTGGGTTTTTTATTAGATGAAAAGCTCTCATTTAAACCCCATGTAGATAACTTGGTAAAAAAGATGAGAGTTAAATTAAGTTTTTATTACAGAAATAAGGCTTGTTTTAATTTAAAAGTAAGAAAGGAACTTGTTGCTGCTACTTTTTTGTCTGTTGTAGACTATGGAGATATTCTTTATATGCATGCAGCAAAGTATGGTATGGTTTTTGTAGTGTTGTTATGTCATTATGTAATGTGGTATGTTTTGTTTGTTGTTGATTAGGTTTCTTTTTTCCTAATTTATTTTTTAAGTGTTGCCTTTCTTGGCCAGGGATCATTTGAAAAAGAGACTATAGTCTCAATATGACCCCCCTAGTTAAATAAAGGAATGAATAAATAAAATAACATTTATGCATGTTGATGGAGTTGCTTTTTCTCAGCTTTTATTTTGGCAGAAACCCGCAGGAAGACCTCAGTGCTTTTTGTTGACAACAGCAGATTTATAAATTATTTTCATTACGATCTTGGGAAGATGTTTGCCAAACGCATCACATTGCCACATGCCTTGTAAATTCATAAAAATGTTAACTGACAAGTAACACTGTTTCAGTGCAGATTTTCCTCACGCTTTGGACTTTGAACTCTGGCTAAAAAGTAGATGGGCAATTCGTGCATGTATTACAAAATGTTTTTTCTGCTGATATTTACTAATTATATCAAGCCATTTTGTGATTTCAATCATCATACAGTAACCAGTAACAACCACCCCTTCCACTTCTCATCAGAGACATGAGATGCAGATGCAGCACTAAACAGTCTCTCACTGTCTGTGCTTTTAATGATTTTTGCATCTTTCTCGGACAACCTTAAATGCTTCCACACTGCCGACATGTTTGCTGCATTAGTGCGCAACTCTATTTGATCGCGTCATGTCATTGTTCGGTACAATTTATTTGTTTTTCTTTCGTTTAATCTTTTTGCTGTTTTTGGCCGAATAATTTTGGTTGCCGAACATTCAGTGCATCCCTAGAATTTTCATCTTTGGGCAAACTACCCCTTTATCAATGTGATAGCTAGCAGATTAAGGACCCATCAGCCTGCACCAACTATAGCAGGGCTGGGCAAGTTTTGCTCCAACCCTAATTAGAGACACCTGCCTGTGGCTTTCTAGTGATCTTAAAGACAGTGATTAGATTGTTCAGGTGTGTTTGATTAGGGCTGAAGCTAAACTCTGCAGGACATAATCAGAATTAGCTTTATTTGCCAAGTGTGTGCAGACAAACAAGGAATTTGTGTTTTATTTTTAAGGTGCTCTTGGTACAAACATACATACATACATGCATACATACACACACTATATATATATATATATATATATATATACATACACAGTGGGGCAAAAAAGTATTTAGTCAGCCATCAATTGTGCAAATTCTCCCACTTAAAAAGATGAGAGAGGCCTGTAATTTTCATCATAGGTATACCTCAACTATGAGAGACAAAATGAGGAAAAAAAAAATCCAGAAAATCACATTGAAGGATTTTTAAAGATTTAACTGGTAAATTCTTCGGTAAAATAAGTATTTGGTCACCTACAAACAAGCAAGATTTCTGGCTCTCACAGACCTGTAACTTCTTCTTTAAGAGGCTCCTCTGTCCTCCACTCGTTACCTGTATTAATGGCATCTGTTTGAACTCGTTATCATTATAAAAGACATTATATTGTCCACAACCTCAAACAGTCCAACTCCAAACTCCACCATGGCCAAGACCAAAGAGCTGTCAAAGGACACCAGAAACAAAATTGTAGACCTGCACCAGGCTGGGAAGACTGAATCTGCAATAGGTAAGCAACTTGGTGTGAAGAAATCAACTGTGGGAGCAATTATTAGAAAATGGAAGACATACAAGACCACTGATAATCTCCCTCGATCTGGGGCTCCACGAAGATCTCACCCGTGGGGTCAAAATGATCAAAGAACTGTGAGCAAAAATCCCAGAACCACACGGGGACCTAGTGAATGACCTGCAGAGAGCTGGGACCAAAGTAACAAAGGCTACCATCAGTAACACACTGCGCCGCCAGGGACTCAAATCCTGCAGCGCCAGGCGTGTCCCCTGCTTAAGCCAGTTCATGTCCGGCCCGTCTGAAGTTTGCTAGAGAGCATTTGGATGATCCAGAAGAGGATTGGGAGAATGTCATATGGTCAGATGAAACCAAAATAGAACTTTTGGTAAAAACTCAACTTGTCGTGTTTGGAGGAGAAATAATGCTGAGTTGCATCCAAAGAACACCATACCTACTGTGAAGCATGGGGTGGAAACATCATGCTTTGGGGCTGTTTTTCTGCAAAGGGACCAGGACGACTGATCCGTGTAAACGAAAGAATGAATGGGGCCATGTATCGTGAGATTTTGAGTGAAAACCTCCTTCCATCAGCAAGGGCATTGAAGATGAAGCGTGGCTGGGTCTTTCAGCATGACAATGATCCCAAACACACCGCCTGGCAACGAAGGAGTGGCTTCGTAAGAAGCATTTCAAGGTCCTGGAGTGGCCTAGCCAGTCTCCAGATCTCAACCCCATCGAAAATCTTTGGAGGAGTTGAAAGTCCATGTTGCCCAGCGACAGCCCCAAAACATTACTGCTCTAGAGGAGATCTGCATGGAGGAATGGGCCAAAATACCAGCAACAGTGTGTGAAAACCTTGTGAAGACTTACAGAAAACGTTTGACCTCTGTCATTGCCAACAAAGGGTATATAACAAAGTATTGAGATGAAATTTTGTTATTGACTAAATAATTATTTCCCACCATAATTTGCAAATAAATTCTTTAAAAATCCTACAATGTGATTTTCTGGATTTTTTTTTTTCTCATTTTGTCTCTCATAGTTGAGGTATACCTATGATGAAAATTACAGGCCTCTCTCATCTTTTTAAGTGGGAGAACTTGCACAATTGGTGGCTGACTAAATACCTTTTGCCCCACTGTGTATGTGTGTGTGTATATATATATATATATATATATATATATATATATATATGACATAATAACAGAAAACATTAAATAAGTAAGATTTTACAATAACTAATAATAATGTGTATGAATCTGGAACAGAAAATGTATGACAATGACCCTCCAGGAGTTGCCCAGCCCTGATCTACAGTTTCATAACAGAGCTTATCTGTTCTATAAAGATTTTCTGCAAATACCTTTTCTGCGACATTTGATTTGGAATCTTCAGTCATTTGCTCAGGGATATTGTTTTCTGTTACTTTCTCTGTGTCTTCAGGTGAACCTGAAAAAGAGAAAACAGCATTACACTGTATGTCTTTACATAGTCTTACACTGTAAAATGAACATTGAAGATGATTTAAACTATTTTGGTGTTACAAACCCTTGTTCAAAACCAAATCTATCTTTCTTCCATGGAACAGAAAGGGAGACGTTAGCAAGAATATCAGAGACTGACAGACTCAGTCACCATTCAAATACATTGGGCCTCATTTATCAATCTAACGTAGAAACGAGTGCAGATCCAAGCGCACAAATCAACTTTCGACCGAGTTCAGGTGTGATTCATGAAGCATTCGTATGCCGCCAATCTCAGTGTACGAATGATCGTATGTTGATAAATGTGACGGCTGAAAGCAATCGTCAATTGAATATCACGCCCTTAAAAACACCCTTTTTTTATGTATATTAGATACTGGTAAATATAAGGAAACCTTTACATCATTATTTAGCCTATTTAGTTCCTTTCAGTCCACAACAAATCCTTTACATTTAACGATATTACAGAACAAGAAATGACAAAATAAGCAGCTATAAAATTATATATTAAACCATAATAAATATATATCACACTATAAGCTAGTGGCATTTATTAGAAACAGCACACAAACGTCAAGCAAAGCTGAAATGGCATTGTGCTCACGAGCCTCTCTCATTCGACAAGAATCCAAATGTTTACATTTTTTGCCATATTTGTATTATTTGGTTGTTAAACTATTATTTATTATGTAGCCTTTAAAGATGGCTTTATACTTCACTCATGTTCCAATATTCGCGTAAAATCCTTCACATGCGTAAAAATGTTTGTTTGGGCACTGCACGCTGATTTCACAGCAAACCTTTAAAATAAACAGTGTAACTTTCATATTTGGTTGACTGCATTTTAGTTTGATGAAATGCTAGAACTAATGTAGTTTGTGTGTGCGTGAGGCGCCAGCGTGATCACGTGGATCCTGGAGCGTAGCCTATACTTGTTGCACAGGGTTTTTTTTCCCTTTTGTTTATGTTAATTATATTATACCCTATTATATATTTTGTGTGGTCCTATTTATTTTATTCTTTTTATAGACTTAATTTCTGTTTTTCTCCATTAAGCGCAGCAGGTGCGTGATGCAACGATGTGTGAATCCTCATGGTCTGAGGCACATGCTCTTCTTTCCTCACCCGAATTGCTCCACAACTTGTAACATTCTAAATCAACATTTGGAGGTGATAAATACTATATTAAGGCAATTATTATACAGCATTTTATGCGTGTAACATTACTTTGAGCCTGTCAATCAACATTAGCACCACTCACAGGATAACGCAAGGACATCTCTGCTAAAATTTTGTGTTCAGAGATTATAATATAAAGTTTACAAAATAATCTGGCCGACCTAAATTTACGGTCAGGAGCCGCTACTGATATTAAATACGATTTTTTAATCACTCCTATTGTCTCTAGGGTCAAAAGTGTAAAAGTGGCCAGCTGTTAAACAAATAATGCATGCAGAATAATCAAGTAATCATAAGTACACTTATAAACTGGTAATAAATAGCTGGAGTAAACCGTCGATGGATTGAGGTAAGTCTGCTGTATTTATACCTCATAGTGTTGATTAACTTGAGTGCGCTCCTCTTGTGTTAATTAGGCTAAGAATCTGACGTGCTCCTCCCGAACATCATTTGGTTGCAATTGTTCGCTACAAAGACATTACTGTTAACAGTGGGCATATTCTGTTCTGCAAGTCACTGTCGGTTAAAACCACAGGTGAGGATATTTTCATTGTTTTTAACCGTTTTATGCTGAACGCTTGTTGTATTGACTGTGCTACTTGCATGTACTTCACAGTGAAGCAGTTTTCTAAACCAATGGTTCCCAACCACGTTCCTTGGACTCCCTCATTTACCGTATTGACCCTGATATAAGACGATCCCCCTTTTTCAAGATGTACCTTTTGGAAAACCAAATCTTGTTTTATTAAGAAAAAAAAAAAAAAATGTTTTCCTTAAATTATTTTCATATTGCATAGATTTCCTATTTTACTTTGTTTTGAAAGTATGGTAAATACTGGTAAAATGTACCAACAATCACATTTAAAAATATTCATCCACTTGATCAGGATTTCTTTTGGGCGGGGCTAAACCGTGACTCGATGACGCAATCCAGCCACCGAGCACGGCCCCTCCCCCAACACTATAAGACACGTGTTCGACTTGAAGCAGCACTGCGCAGATCGATCGGTGTGTGGCAGACGCTCCTGATGCTTTCAAATCGCTCTCGCGGTACTTTGATGTCATACACTGATCGTTCTGCAGCGCTGTTTCAAGACGAACACACCTAATAACTAGAGTGCATTAGCATCAGTGGTTCACGGCTCAATTGCGAGTTACTGTCATTACCGTTAGTTACTACAGCCTACAGTTTGCTAGCTAGCTATGCCTTTGTCACGTAAATGCATAATACCTGGTTGTGATAATTTACAAAACAGCTCTGTCTCCTTATAAAATAAGCTGCTAGAGGAAGACAGTTGAGAGAGACGGCAGAGTTCCCGCGAGTGGGCGTGGTTTCAGCGCCGCCAGTGGACACGCCCCCAGCATTTGAGAGCAGCGAATACTGCTTATTTTTTCAAGATTTTGATACTTTGTTTTATTTACCTGGCGTTTTTTTTTTTTAAGCATTCAAATTTGGCTGGGTGGTTAATAAAACATTTTTTTTCTGTGGTGTGACAAACTCAGAACACACATTTAGTATTGACTTTACACGGGCTTTAAGTTAGTTCGTTTATATAATGCAAACACTTTGCTATTCCCCAATAAACTCTCTGTATTTACTGATGTTTTAAACTACAGAAACAAATGTCCCTTTTGTATTTGTGCAGCTTGGAAAACACAGTGTGCAGGACTGGATCAGGGCGAAATTTCAGGCCAGGAATCTTACGCCTCATAAACCCACAAAAGTTTTTTGAAATCACTAACAACCTAATGTAAAGTATCTCAAACATCAGACTTCACTTTTAAGAATAATAAATCAAATGTTGAACATACAACTGAATACACTGAATTTCTATTGTACAGTGGATTTCAAAATAATGTTCACGTCTAAAGCTGAAGACTGCTTGTGTAATATTTCCATCCCTTAAAAATAATTAAAATGATTTTAAATTCATATTCAGCTTAATAAAAAAAAAAAGCCAGGAGACAATCTCAATGATTCAAACTGTTCAGATAGTGTTGTTAAAAATAATAATAAAAAGTGAAATAGAACAATTATTGTACAATGCGATAAAGTCTGTTAATTAACTCAAAAGATTGTACCTGGTGTTAGAGAGGATTGCTCTCTATCTGTTGTCTTCCTGGCAGTCAGTGAGCTGCCTGTCTGCAGGGATTCATCTGTCTGTGGATAATGTTGCGAGTTACAAACAACATAGGAGAACATAAAAATGAAAGAGATAGAATATGTTGCGCCCTTCTGCCCCACGCTGGTGATCCTGTCGTGCCGTGGGAGCGCTGGTATGTGTCGTTTCAGACGTACCTTGTAGCCGCGGACTTGGATGATGTCCCGGACGGGAGAAAGCGCGCACTTCTCCTCCATTGTCTCGGCGCGGAAGGATTACGGATCTTCCAGACGCTCGGCGCTGCAAATACGTACTCTGACTCTGTTGCACGACTAAAAGGACATTTTCAAAGGAGTCATAGTGTGCTGTTGAAACGGCTAAATTTCAGACAAAGATGCCAACGATCTGGTGAGTCAGCCAGTCAGTTTGTCGCTGATTTAAAAAGCCTTGCTGAGCCATGCAAATTCGGTGCTCTGCGTGACGAGCTAATTAGAGACCAACTTATTGAAAAAACAAACAGTGCACGGGTTAGAGAGAGGCTGCTTATGGAAGATGACAAACTTACTCTGGATAAGGCTCTCACTCTGGCACTCCAAATTGAAGAAGCTACACAGTGTGCAGCTAAAATAGCAGAGACTAATGCAGCTAAAACTGATGTCACTTCTGTACCTGCAAATACAGTCATGGATGAGGAGTTCCAGCCTGCAGGTGCAATCATCCAGCAAACACAGCCTCAGTCAAGTCAACAAAGACGGAAATGTGGCAACTGTGGCTCCATTCGTCATGCCAACAGGTCCCCAGACTGCCCAGCTATCGGCCAAAAGTGTAGACATTGTGGTAAGCTCAACCACTTTGCAAGGTGGTGCAGATCAAAGTCCAGTTCGCAGCCTTCACCAGCAGTAATTCATACAGTTGGTCCTCACTCAGTCACTTTCTCTACATGTGGTGTGCAGCTGAAAGACTGTTGCATTCCACTGCTTCTTGACACAGGAGCTAAGGTGTCATTGCTTAATATGGCCACCTACAAGAAATTTTTCTCTGATGTTGAGTTACAACCATCACCTCTGAATCTCTGTGGTTATGGCCAAGCCAGCATTGCAGTGACTGGAGTAGTCAGACTGCCTGTACAATATGGACGAAAACGTCTACCAGAGTTTCCATTCTACATAACTCAGCATGGCGCTAATATCCTGGGTCTTGACCTGTTCCTTAGCCTTGACTTTTCTCTGCATGACAACAGCGGTGCAACCATCCTTCAGGTGGACTCTCCATGGCAGACACAGTTTCCGCTCTATTTAGTGGTTTAGGCTGCCTCTGTTTTTCCCACAAACCCCTGCTTAACCCAGATGTACCGCCTGTAATCCAGCCTCTGCGACGAGTGCCTCTCGCCATGCGCGACAAGGTCACCACTGAACTTCAGGGCATGCTAGCTGCAGACCTCATTGAACCCATTGATGCTTCCCCTTGGGTCTCAAATCTTGTGATTGTGCAAAAACGGTCTGGGGGCATACGTCTCTGCGTTGACCTTCGTGGGCCTAACAAGGCTGTGGTGCCAGACAAATACCCATTGCCGACAATTGAGGAACTCACAACACTCTTCTATGGCTCCTCAGTGTTCACAAAGCTGGATCTTAAGCAAGGTTACATGCAGATACCCCTGCATGAGGACAGCAGAAACCTGACTGCATTCGTGACTCACATGGGGTTGTTCCGTTTTAAGAGGATTCCTTTTGGCCTAAGTTCAGCACCTAGTTGCTTTCAGAAAATCATGGCTACTGTCCTAGCAGGGCTCCCAGGTACGGCTGTGTACTTAGATGATATTGTAGTACATGGAAAGGACGTGGCCACTCATGACGAATGCCTCAGACGGGTGTTCACAGCTCTGTCTAGCCACAATCTGACATTGAACACAGAAAAATGTGTGTTTGCTGCCCCAGCAATAGACTTTGTGGGTCTTCGGGTGTCCAGTTCAGGTATCGCACCATTGCAGTCCAACGTTGAAGCCATTCTCAACCTTCCAGTGCCAACCTCAGCTGGACAGCTTGCATCGTTCCTAGGCATGACTGCTTACTATCTCAGGTTCTTACCTCAGTATTCTGAAATCACTTCCCCTCTACGACAGCTACTCAAGCATAACACCCCCTGGGCATGGACAGCGGATTGTGAGCAGGCTATTCGACGACTCAAACACCTTCTCACGTCACCACCAACTCTAGCTCATTTTGATCTCTCCAGCCCCACCCTGGTGACATGTGACGCATCAGCAGTAGCAGTCGGAGCAGTCCTGTCACAGCTGCATGATGGCATTGAAAGGCCTATTGCTTTTGCCTCATGGGCTCTGAGTACTGCGGAACAGAAATACTCAGTGGGAGAGAGAGAGGCGTTGGCGTGCATTTGGGCATGTGAGCGCTGGCACATGTATTTATATGGACGATCCTTTACTCTCAGAACAGACCACCAGGCTCTCACTACCCTCATGTCCTCTGCTGGAACGGGCCACAAGCCCCTCAGGCTTCACCGATGGGCTGACAGGTTGAATCAGTACAACTACCAGCTGCTGTTCACTCCTGGAAAAGACAACATGGTTGCAGATTTCCTGTCACGTTCAGCTGCGGAGCCAACTAGCACAACCAAGCAGCCGGAGTCAGATATAGAGAGAGATCTTGTGCAGTTAGTGTATGAGCCCTTACAGGCCGCAGTGTCTCTTGAAGAACTTCAGCGAGTCTGCAGCAGACCCACTCTTCGTTACCCTGAGCACCTATATTCAGAACGGCTGGCCAGCTCGGGTGGCGTTGACCTGACACCTTTCTCCCGAGTCAGGGCAGAACTGACATGCTGGGGTGAGTCATGCATTGCACGGGGCACCGAGCAGTCATTCCTCTGTCCCTTAGGGGCGGGTGCTATCAATGGCACACGAGGGTCACGTGGGGATAGTTAAACTGAAGCAGAGGTGCGAGATTTGGTTTGGTGGCCAGGGATTGACAGAGAGCTATCTTGTACGTGACTGTGCACCTTGTCTACTTAGTGGTAAAACAGGTGCTCCAGCACCGCCGCCTTTGCAACCTGTTGACTGGCCCACCAAACCATGGGAGCATCTACAGATGGACATTTGTGGGGAGCTGGCCTCTGTTCCTCACCATCTACGGTTTCTAGTTGTGGTGTATGACCTCCACTCAAAGTGGCCCGAGGTTGTGCCTATGGGCTCAGTTACAGCCTCCGCAGTGGTTGATTTCCTGGAGCAACTCTTTTCCCGATGGGGAATCCCGCGGGCCATTACCACTGACAATGGGCCGCAGTTCGTTTCCAGTGAGTTTTCATCGTACCTGGCTGCCAGGGGCATAGCCCATATACGCACCGCCTTCTACCATCCTCAAGCTAATGGCGGAGTGGAAAGATTTAATCAAAGTCTGAAAAATGGCATACGTGCACACCTTGCCCAAGGTTTCACATTTAAGGCTGCTCTCTCCCAGACCCTCTTGCATTATCGCGCTATTCAACATGCCACCACGGGGGTGTCCCCTGCCTGTCTCATGCTTGGCAGGGAACTAGAATTACCGTTGAGCAGGCTGCGCCCATCTCATCAGCTCCCAGTGAACACTTCGATTCGAGCACGGGTTCATCAACATCAGCGCAACATGAGAGCCAGATATGACTGCAAGCATCGTGTTCGGCCCACAAAGATAAGAGTACAGGATTGGGTAAGAGCCCGTAGGCCACATCGCAGCAATAAATTGAGCTCTTTCCTGTCTGAGCCCCTACAGGTCAAACGGCAGCTTGGGCCAGTCACTTTTGAGCTAGCTAATGGATCCCGCTGGCATGCCAGTTGTCTTCGAAGAGTGCCCACCCCCTCTGTTATGGAGGAAAACCTGAACCGACCTATGGACCCCATTCTGCTGCCACTAAATCTGGAGCCTGATGTAGTCACCGGACAGGAAGCGAGAACCGAACGCTGTCAGGGCCCACAATCTGAAAATGCTCCTATGACAACTCGCCCTGCGAGGACAAGGGCACGTCCTGCACACTTCCAGGACTTTGAAGCTACATTTCATACTTAAGCTTGGTGGGAGGGGGGAAAATGTTGTGGTTGTTAACCAGTTCATCATTGTTATTATCTGTTGTAGTAATACTGTCGTGAAGTCATGCTGATGCTCATGCTTCACAGTTGTACCGTATTCCGTTCTGTCACCTCTGAAGTTCCTTGAGTAAACTAGCATTCACCTGAAGCTCCGTTGTTACGTGTTTTTG
The DNA here is from genome assembly GCF_012432095.1 of Onychostoma macrolepis. Lineage (NCBI taxonomy): Eukaryota > Metazoa > Chordata > Actinopteri > Cypriniformes > Cyprinidae > Onychostoma > Onychostoma macrolepis. Next base: position 36,347,438 of record NC_081163.1, read on the forward strand.
TTGAACACAACACTTGGCTTATGGCCACATTCATCAACCAATTTGAAATAATGGTGTCATACATGAGTCTGGAAATAGAGGTTCAAACTCAGTGCTTTATCCAATGTCTTTATGTGTGAACAAACCACTGTAATGGATTGGCTAATCAAAAACTAAAATACAAATCTCACAGTTTTTAATAAATAGACATGACATATAGAGTAAGAGATACTTTTAGCGGTGTTTGACTTGCTTGTAGTGGTGACTCTCCGTGTTCTCCTGCTGTTTCTTCTCCTGGCTCTGCAATAATTAAAGAAGAAGAAGAATTTCCATCTTCAAATGTCATCATCACAGAAATGCAAACATCTTAAAATACCTCAGTGCATGTATAGGATATTGATGTAATCCAATTATGATTTACATTTCTTACCCATGCCGTCTGATTTTAAATCACCAGGTTTTGATGACTCCGGTCGTCTAAACACTCAGGTTTACAACTCCTATCCTCTTCTTATACCCTCCTGTAGACAGAGTAATGATATATATATATATATATATATATCATTTAAAACTCCCAGGCACCTGATTCACTGCATGTTTATTCACACATTTATAAAGCACTTTCTCTTTTGTATCTGTTTGTCTTGACCCTGTACACACAAACTATGCCAATTAAACTGAATAGAAAATCAGCCTTAAAATCCACAGGTCATGTAACTGCAATAAAAAACGTATTGCATTGAAATTTTTACATTTTTTTATAAAGAACAAATCAACCAATAAAGAGAGAGTGTATAAAGTACAGTCTATAAGAGAAACATAACAGACAGACATGTGTAATCAAGACTTTATTGCAGAAACGTCAAAGAGCAGTACCAGGTTTGTAGGTAGCAGTAGCAGGTTTGGGGAGGGGGGGGTTGGGGGTGTTTAATTTTAGATGACCTTTCGGATTTATTTAATTATAAAACACTTTCTAATCTATAATAACATTTATTAACAACGTATATAATATTTTCTCTAAACTTTCTTGTATATTTAGACAAGCACCTGCAATTCTGTCCAAATTAAAGATACGTTGTGTGTGAATTTGCACATATTACTTTGCACAAATGTTTGCAGTTAGTTTTTAATATTATATTCTTGAGGACTCTATGCTTACATGTCTTTTCAGGAGCACTAGTGCTCCTACTTAAAAAAAAAAAAAATAAATAAAAAAATTAAAAATAGCAACAGACCTTCTGATCAATGACAGGAGGGTCATTCCTGGGATTTGGTAACATTTCAACTTGGAATAGACATGTTTTTCAACTACATGTGATTCAACTTCTGAATACCCCACATCATTAGGCACATATCAAACCTCCAAAAAATATTCAACATATTTTAATATATCATATTCAAAATATCATATTTTCCCACCTCAGGCATTGGTACACTATGCAGTGGTCTTAAATATTTTAACCTTTTATCAATTTGAGTTTTTTCCCAGCTTTTTTTTTTTCTCAACCCCGTAACGGACAAAATGGGATTGGTTTAAAAAGGATTTTACACAGAAATGGTTATAAAACAAACATCTACCTACTGCTCTTGTGTCCCTGATAACAATTTAATGATAACAAATGTAACATTTATCATCATTTTCACATTTTTATAGGACTGAAGCTAAAAATACACAAATTGTGTGTCTACAGTCTCTTTATTTTTGTAAAAAATATTTTTAATTTAAAATTTTAACTAAAACCACAATTTTACATTACTTTTGTTCTTAATTGTCTTCCCTATATTTTTCTAAAAATATTAATGTGACCAGGTGTGACGGGGTTGATGACTGTAACACATCTGAAGGGATACATTGCCTTAAATTAAAAATTTTTGGTTGTTTCTCTCTCATATTGTCCCATTGTTTCTGGGTCTACATCAGCTACTGTATTTATACTGATGCAATAATTTTCCTGAGGTAAATTAAACTGAAATACGCTATGACACACTCTGAAACACATCTACAATGATAACAAATATTGTTACTTACGGAGTTATTAATGCACAGCAATACCACACAAGGGAAACAGACTTTAAAGGAATAAACAAAGCCAGGGAAACTCCGTATTACTCTGCTATGCTGGATGCGCTACCGAACTGAAAACTTAATACGCATTCACCAGACAAGTCTGAACAAGTTTGACTCGCGCATGCGTGAGGCAGGGAATTTTGTACAAACTGTGTATTGTGCATTTTAATAACAGGTTTGTTTTGTACTATCTTTATGACCTATGACCTGCGCCCTGACAATTGCAAAACGTATTACTTCAATAGTAACGAATGATAATCAGGACTTGTCAGCCAGTACCACTGTAGCCTCCCAGAGACTTTGCTTTGAAGACCTTTTAATTAATAACTTCCACATTTCAATATTCCCTTGACTTTATTTGTGACTCCCAACAGCCTGCGGCCTGTACCATGATGGTAGATGAACAAATTCAGAGTTACAGGATTAGTTTCGAGTTGACAAAACCAAACCTCTCCAATCTGGCTTTGTTGGTACCATGATGCTGATCATCAACTTTCTTTGTTAACTCAGGCTTTGATCCTGACTTTGTGGCGCACGTGCACATGAATGTGCGACATAAGTGGCGAACAGCCAATCACAAGCCTTGGTTAAAAGTTAAAGGTTTTGCTAAAGGTTAAGAGATTGAAAAATATGATTAATTTAAATGCATTTACAATGAAAAAGTACTTGTTCATGAAAGAGGACAAATAAAATAAAAGATCTTGCTTCATCAGTGCAGTCACAAGTGAAACTTAAGTTAGTTTATATTGTTGGAAATATACAGCGATAGAGACTCGAACATGTAAGGTCACAGTCATTTTTAAAGCGTTATCTATTGATTCTACAACTTATTTATGTTATATACAATCTGTATGTAGGGACTCCTAAAAATATACCTTGTTTAATATGCTTTGTGTCAGAAATAATACAAAGTATTAAAATGTGTTTTATTTATTTTGAAATATGATGCAACAACTATACGCTTGCTTATGTCCAATGAGAAAGAGTGTTCAATACAGGTGTACTATTGCAAGCCAATGACTGTTGAGCTTGAGGTTGCATCATAACGTGAATCACATAGGAAGAAGGGGGGAGGAGCATCGCACGTGGCAAGCCTAGGCTGCATGTGTATTCAGGGTGCGTGCAAATCTGAATCGGTGTCAGTTTGGAGACCGTGTATATTTTCAGTAATATAAGCCCAAAGTGAAAGGGAACAACCCTTGTTTATTTTTGGTTTGTTTGCTTAAAGTATTTTTCTTTTCCTTGTTGTCTATTCGCGATCATCTGAGTCACCCTGTGTATGCTGATAGCTAGAGACATTCGGCCTAGCAGCCATAGACATTTGCCTTCGTGAGAAGTGATTGAATCAAAGAAGTTTGTGTTACGAGTGCTGAATTCGTTTGGGACTGGACGCATCCTGTTTCTTCAAGGGACTGTTTGAGACTAGAAACAGTGAGGTTGTGCCGTGAGTGATTTCAATATTGCCTCATCGTCGGAAATGACGTAAGTTGATTCATTTTCGTGACTCCTTGACTGTGAGCGAGTACTCTGAATTCATCATCATCTGATTAATGTGCACCAACGAACTGGGCTAGCGATAACGATCGATCGTACATTTGAACTGTTTGACTGACTTACATATATTTGAACTGATCGTAAGAGATGTAATTAATGTGTATACAGTACTGAAAGACAGTGTATGGGGTGAAATTGCAAGTTTTCTCAAGTGTATAACTGATCTTGAAAGAGAGAGTTTTTTATTATTGTATTACGTGGTTCTGGAGGCAACTGAGTGTTTTGCCAGAATAGGGTTCTGAATTGACATTATATATCTCAGTTGAGTTATCGTATTCTAAAATAGGAACAAAGCTAATTTTAAGAAAGAGTGTAATAAGTGTGAAAGAACAAGAACCGTTCTGAGGGAAAAAAGGTTGATTTCTTCATTTACGGTTTTCTTTAAGAAAAAAAGGGAGTTATTACATTAATGTAAAACAAATAAATCTTTGTTATTCTTTTTCTCTTTAACATTTGTATTTTGGTATTTCATTGAGTCTGGCAAGTTAATTCATTTACAAAGTTACTAAATTCATGAGAATTGTAAATAAGAATTGTTTAATTGATCTTTAGTAAAGGGATTGGGAAAATTGGTACAGGAGAAAATATTTAACTTTTTTGTAAACGCTAAAAGAAAAATACCGGCCTAATTCACCATCTAACTGCCGGGGATCCAGGACTTGTGTTAGAGAAATAATTAAATTAACCCCTAGGGTTAAGAAAAGGGTTACATGTATCTATTAACATTCATTTAAAATAAATGATTTATAATAACTGTTAAACTAAAATTGCTTGTGTGTAATGGATTAATAATAATATAAATCATATAATTAAATAAATCATATAAAATAATGTAATTATCATTAAAGCCAGACCATTTTTTTTTAGTACTAGTGACCTTTGATTTGGAGCAAGATAAACTGGGGGAGTGACTTTTTTTTGTGTCAGACATGTGTCAGTTTGCTCACATCTGATCGGTCCAAATTCGGTTTGAGATCTCTAACTCAGAACATAACCTGCCCCAGAGCAGGTTAGCTGTGCAGTGTAAGTTACTATGGCAATGAACGCAGCTAAAAGCCAAGCTACTTTGATGGTACCTAAAACCCAGAGTTGGCGCAAGCTAAACTGAAACTTACCTGGCTAGCCAGCTAACCCGGCTTCATGGTACAGGCCCCTGAATTCTATCAGTACAACATCACATTTTTAATGTGAAACAAAATAGTTTACATGTATCAGTCTGGAAAGGGTTATAAAGCCATTTCTTAAGCTTTGGGACTCCAGCAAACCATGGTCAGAGTCATTATCCACAAATGGAGAAAACTTGGAACAGTGGTGAACCTTCCCAGGAGCGGCCGGCCTACCAAAATTACTCCAAGAACACGAAGAAGACTCATCCAGGAGGTCATAAAAGAACCCAGAACAACATCTAAAGAACTGCAGGCCTCACTTGCCTCAATTAAGGTCAGTGTTCATGATTCAACAATAAGAAAGAGACTGGGCAAAAACAGCATCATGGGAGAGTTCCAAGGCAAAAGCCATTGCTGACCAAAAAGAACACAAAGGCTCGTCTCACATTTGGCAAAAAAATATCTTGATTATCCCCAAGAGTTTTGGGCAAATATTCTGTGGACTGATGCGACAAAAGTTGAACTTTTTGGAAGGTGTGTGTCCCGTTACATCTGGCGTAAAACCAACACAGCATTTCATAAAAAGAACATCATACGAACAGTCAAACGTGGTGGTGGTAGTGCGATGGTCTGGGGCTGCTTTGCAGCTTCAGAACCTGGATGACTTGCCATAATTGATGGAACCATGAATTCTGCACTCTATCAGAAAATCCTGAAGGAGAATGTCCGGCCGTCAGTTTGTGACCTCAAGCTCAAGCACACTTGGGTTATGCACCCATATTTTGGAGTGGCCAAATCAAAGTCTGGACTTAAATCCAATTGAGATGCTGTGGCATGACCTTAAACAGTCCATTCATGCTTGAAAACCCTTCAATGTGGCTGAATTAAAACAATTCTGCAAAGAAGAGGGGGCCAGAATTCCTCCACAGCGATGTGAAAGACTCATTGCCAGTTATCGCAAACGCTTGATTTCAGTTGTTGCTGCAAAGGGTGGCACAACCAGTTATTAGGTTTAGGGGGCAAGCACTTTTTCACACAGGGCCATGTGGGTTTGGATTTTGTTTTCCCTTTATAATAAAAAACTTCATTTAAAAACTGCATGTTGTGTTTACTTGTGTTATCTTTGTTTGATGATCTGAAACATTTAAGGTGTGACAAACATGCAAAAAAATCAGGAAGGGGCCCAACACTTTTTCACACCACTGTACATGTTTGATAAAGGCTTTTTATTGTTGACAAATAAAACATAATATTACTAACAGCTGCTCAAATGGTTCAAGCACCAGATTATCATTGCTGTCATATTGTAATAAACACTTACTTCATCATCTAGCTTTACCTGTTCTCATAATTAGTGCAAGCTGAGAGTTAAAGGTGCAATAGGTGATTTGTCTTCAGAAACATTTTTTGTTATTCTGGTTGAAAGTCTCCTCACATCCCGATAGCAATCATTAAGTTAAATGGTCTAAATGTATTTATATATTCTGTGGAAGGCGTAGGACCAAGAAATGTTCGTCCAATCAAAACGCTCGGTCCGAGCGTTTTAATTGGCTTTCCTACCTGCCTGTCAGCGTATGTATTTGCATACCACTGCGCACCCGGTTCGCGCGGACAGGATATGTCATTAGCGCGATCACGTACGCTGTGCAGATAGAGCAACTATAAACCTTTCTCACAGGTGAGTGACACATGATGCCCAGCGCTGTTCCCGTTCCAGTCCTTGCGCTCCCCGCTCTGCATATTTTGCATGTCTCTCTTAGTTAACACACCTGATTCAGATAACCAGCTCGTTAGAAGAGAGCTCCGTGCATGAACTGTGTTCTGATTGATATGATCCCTACACAGTGTTCATTGCTCTCTGCTCCCTGAGCAGGGAAATCCATTGAAGTTTATTTCACTTCGGAACATTTATTCAAGGATTTGAGCTGCGCAGCGTCTTCACACACAGACGAATCTTACTAGAGAAGTGTGACATAATATACCTCTGTAAATAAATACTATTTAAATTTACATCTCGCACACTTTAATCCCATTTGTATGTAACACATGCGCTCACTTTGAACTGGAATCACGGCGAGGATTGGGAAGCGCTGATGTAGCCTATAGTAATGTTGTCTCTGTTATTCGGTCTGTGAGCGTATATGTGTTCAGGGGGCGTGGCTTTAGAGAGCGATTGCAGGGAGGGTGGGACGTTCACGTTCAGTGCTGTCAGGCTAAAGTTAGCATTTTCCAAGATCTCCTACTGCGCCTTTAATTAGCTGCTTTAGATAATAGAGGCCAGTTGTTCAAAAAGAGCGATCTGGATCAGTATAATCTGAATTTAGAAATCATGTTTTGCTATCCAGTATTGTAACAAATGTTGTATTTTGGACCAGTTTTAAAGTTTACTTCATTTGTGTTCCTGAAATCCACCCTTCTGCTGGGATCAGCGTAATCCTGTTCTTTTTGGATCAAATGTATCCCAATCTTACTAAAACTTTTGAACAACACAAACTGACGATCTGATCCTGATCAAAACCAAGATTTTGTGAACAACACATTTTCAAGATTTGATCCAATCCAACAGCTGAAATCTGACCAGATTACTTTTGAACAACCGGCTCTAGATGATTTAATGAGAATGATCTCAGAGAGTAAAACTGTCCTCCGTTTGTTACTTTACTCTGCAGATCCTGAATTAATAATAAAGACACACAGACAGCTACTGTACAAAAACATGCCAAACTGAGCAGAATAACCAAAAACTAGAAATAAATCAGAGCTTGTTTCTTAACATGTTATATAAGGTTCATCTTCCTCTGCTCGTGTGGTGTCTGTATAATTATTTGTCTGATTTGTGATGGTTCTTGTTCACAGAGGCATAAAGTTGACTGCAGTTTTGCTGATCTCCAGCTTTTGATCCTCCGATGGAAGCATAAGTCACTTTATCATCACAGCGAACCTGAATCAACATCACAGTCACTGTTTTAATGCACAATTATTACAGCAAGCAGCCTGAGCTCAGTTCAAGACACAGATTCAGAAGAACTGCATGTAATTAAACTGATTCAGGTCATGTTGAGAGAAGACATTGATGGAAGATCAAGAAGTGTTTGCTCACCTTCTTCTTTTTGTCTCTGTTTTTACCGTACGCAGTAAACAATATAAGTCACATCATCTGCCTGCTCCTAAACATCAATGAAAATACAGCAAATCAAGCTGTTAAAGGCCCATCCATCACTACTGTGTGAAGCAGACTCATTATTTTACACACCGGCTGAAAATATTTAGCTCAAATGTGTGTAAAACCTTCAGGTTTAGTGAAAATCTATTAAACAGTCATGATGTTAGGATGACAGAGCAATGACAGAAAATTAACTGTCAAATATACACAGATATGAAATATACACACATTACTGAATATGAATCATATTGTTCACTGTGAGGATGATGAATGGAAATGTTGATTGTGTCATTGATTCTGTTATATTTATTTCTATCTGTGAGCTTTACAGCAGAAACAGTAGAAATATAGTAACTTGTTCTGATCTAATGTGACTAATATGAGTGTGATATTTCAGAGTCAGTCCTCTGTGGAGCTTATGGTTATTAATAACTCATAGATCAACCTACAAAACTCACCACAGAGGCATCCGTCGCTCTTCTGACACCTGAAACATAGTGTGATGGGAATAGTTATGATCAAACACACAAACCAAACACAACAATCGATTTCTAAAAGAGTCCAGAAGAATTCTAGCGCTGCAGAATAGAAACATTATTTCTGTTAACTCTCTTTAAATACTTTGTTGGACGTTTTTGTCTGATGTTATATAATATGAGAAACTCGTTCTCTGATCTACTGTCATTCACAGTTCAGTAGCTATGAAGTCTATTTTACAGTAAAAATAGTCAATAATCAGGCTGGTGTCTGATATACAGTGTTGCCAAGGGCAACGTTGAATATTAGGGGATATATGATGACTGAATGATACAACTGACCAATCAGTATCAAGTTTTCCAGAGAGTTGTTTATTTGAGTTGAAAGTCATCTGAACACTAACAGACTGAACCTCAATTTATAGACTATACCTAATAATTATAGACATGATTGTTTAGGATCGTCTGGATATGAATGGTGTCTCTTTGACATTTAATAGAGTTACTTTTCACATAACAGCATTAGTTTTCATGTTTAAGGATTGTAGGTGATGTAGGAATGAAATGAGAATCTGATGTAGATTTCAGATGAAGCGTGGCTTGAGTTAAAGTTTGTGGTCAGCTGCTCTAATAACTCAGAGAGGATTCAGAACGTTTAGATACTGATTCTACACTCTCAGAAATAAAGGTACAAAAGCTGTCACTGGGGCGGTACCTTTTCAAAATGTACACTTTTGTACCTATTAGGTTCAAATATGTACACTTTAAGTACTAATATGTAGGTACTTGAAGGTACCGAAGGTACCGAAATGGACCCTTTAGGCACAAACATGTACCTTTTGAAAAGGTACCGCCCCAGTGACAGCTTTTGTACCTTTATTCCTGAGAGTGTAGTGTGAATTCAGTGTCTGAAATGAGGAAGATGTATCTTTTCTTTGCTCTTTTTGGGGCTCCGCCTCTCTGAAACCATTTCAATTATTAATTATGAGCTAACTAGTCTTGATTCAAGGTTAATATTGAAGTGCTACCTGTTGCAACACAATATAGTCACTTAAAAGCAACGCTCTCCCACATATTTAGCTATTCTAACTGCTTATTTCTGTCATTGGTATAAGTGGCAGTGGGTGGTAAAAGACAAGAAATGTACAGTTTTATACCATCATGCTGATAATGTTACTTTAGTCATTCGGCAATCTTACAGCCTAAACCACTGTAGGGAAAACCACCCTTACATTGTTACTGTTGCTGTAGTTAACGTTACAACTGTTAAAACAAAATGGAAATAGAAAAATCATACTTTATTGCATGAAGACAACATTAAGACATTTGTTTTACAAGCTGCTGTAGTCCAGAATAATATCAGTTATGGCACTAACATGGAATGACTTTGAATTTTTAATAAATACTCACTTTAAACATTTAAGTTCAACTCCTCAATTCTATCATAGATATACACAATGAAAGAATATATTTGAATCAGCTTTTACATGTGGGGAAAGCAAATGATTGAGGTCAACACATTCAATAATGTTTGATAAGCTCTTGATCTGTAGCCCTTAAATTACTCTGTTAATTACGTAAGGAATAATTGACTTCGGTCCGTTGAATTATTAGAAAAATAATGCACACCGAGGTGGTGATGCGGCCACGACACAAAGCGGAGTTACACCGCATTATTTTTCTAATAATTCAACAGACCGAAGTCAATTATTCCGCTTATACTACGGTTGCCACACATCAAGACATCGATCAGATGATATATTTCAAGGCATTCGTCCAGTATTTCTACTTAAATCGCTATTGTGAGTAGGATTATTTCTTCCGCATCTCATCCAACGCCTCCGTTGCTAATTCCTAAACCTCATTTTAAACCTAGTAATGGAGGCTTGAGCCGTTAATAACAGACTAATGCAGTTAATAACTAAGTTATGAGAGAGAGAGAGAGAGAGAGAGAGAGAGAGATTACCTCGCAGCAATGTCTCTAGTAATAGTGAAACTTTAAGTTCATTTTCTTCACGAACAGCTCCGTTGTTGTTACCTCGCTTGTCAGAAGTCATGTAGTTTTTAAGTTGTTAAACTATGTTACTGATAAAATCGTCAGAGTAGCGCTAACAACATTAGCGCTTATGTTAGCTTGTGTGCAAACTGTGCGTCTGAGAGCAGGAGAGATAGAGCATGTGCTTAATAAAACGTAATTTTGTGGCAAAAACATGGACATGATCTGTCGTTTTTATCCTTTTGTTTACTATATTTATTTGTTTGGCCAGTGTCCTTGTGGGTTTTGGTTATTTTGCTGTTGTAAGACCTTTGAAATAACAGAAATCATTTGGTGTAGTGATATGGTCATGTAATGCGGTCAAGAGCTGCCTGGAACTACATTCACCGTGTGTTTCCCTGGAAATAATTGCACACCTTAGAACATTCGTCAGCCAATCAGATTCAAGCATTTAACGCCCGTAGTATAATCTGAAATAATTTTGTGAAAGTTTTTATCAATCTGTCTGAAAAGACAGTTTTTCTCCCATTACACCCTGTGTGTTGAATGATAATGTGCTTCTGAAGCCTGTAACCCTGGTTTCTCTGTACAGTTGTTTACTCGAGGACTCAAGCCAGGGTTAAAAGACAGAAACTGCAGTGAGAAACATTTCACAAAGGGCAGGTGGTTTGGTTCAAACACATTTATTGATATAGTGGTTGAAAGTCTCTTCACATCCCGATAGCAGTCACTAAGTTAAGTGGTCTAAATGTATTTATATCGTCTGTGGAAGGCGTCCAATCATATCGCTCGGTCCGAACATTACGATAGGCTGTTCTGCCTGCTGTCAGTGTATGTGTTTTCATACCGCAGCACACACTGTTCACACACACACACACACACACACACACATGATCAGTGTGTTCATTACACTATCGCAGACCGAGTGAGAATGAAAGGTGTTATCACTGTAATATTATGCGCTTTGTACTGTAATGTTTTCTCAGTTACTTTCAATGTTTTCTATACATTTTATGGCTTAGATCACTATTATTTCACAATGACAATGATAATCTCTGAAAGTTTTCTCTAATCTATGTTTGTCTGAAAAGAGTCAAGGCCTTTAACAGTTAAATAAATCTTTTTTTTTTTTTTTTTCTGTAAAGTTGTTAACTTCGGGGCTCAAGAGAGGGTTAAATAGGTTCTTATAGAGCTGATGTATCTAATGACTTGAACCGTTATTCATTAGCTCAGCCAGTTTATCATTATTAGACAAGATAAATGCAGTGAGAAACAATGAATCATAAAAAAAAAATTATAATTGTGAGCATTTTCACAAATCAGGCTATACCTAAAACAAGTGATTTTGCCTCGACACAGACGGCATGTTTTTTTTTTTGTTTTTTGGAAATAGCCAAAAAAAAAAAAAACCTTGTCAAATACAATACAATTAATTTGAACTAGAGAACCTGAAGTACATTAAATAAAAACTCTTTCAGTTAAAAAGACCCCTCTCTCTCTTGTATCTGTTTGTTTTAAAATGAATCATTTGGTTTCAGTTGAACTAATCAGTGTTTTAGTCATACCAGCGCAGTTATATTGAGCAGATTATTCATGTCTGTGCTTTTGGTTATCATTGTGCTGAAGAGTGGAGCTTGTACTCATTATATCTGAACTTTAAACACTAACAGGTCTTTCCTTTTACAATTTATTTAAACAACTCTTTCAATTTAAATGTAAATGATTACATGCATTTGTTAACATGAACAAGAGAGGATCCAGTGAAACTCAGAACAGTGAAAGATCAGTTTTGTCTGTACCTTGTGTAGAAGTTATTGGTGTCGTTGTAGTTGATTTTGTGTTGTGGACTGGAATCACTGGTGACGCTGGATCATCTCGAGCTGTGAAGATGAATGTTAGTTCAGATTAATCAAACTGTAGAATATGACTATCATATTTTAATTAGCAAACACACAAGATAACTCTAGCATCATTATATTAGCAGATCTACCAGAGACTCTTCAGTAACTGATCATGAGATTGTTTTCTGACCTGAACTCTTGACAGTATATGTGACTGAGCTCTGGACTCGATCTCTGTGAGTAACACTGCATCTCCACTCTCTGTTGTGATCTTCATTCAGGAGTGTTGTAGTCAGAGTGATGTTACAGTGATCTGATGCTGATATCTGATATCTGGAGTCTGATATCCTCAGTTTAACACCAGCCTGATTCACCCAGAACAGCTCAATTCCCTCAGAACGGATCCAATCATCACAAGAGTCTCCAGCAAGAGAATATGAATACAGCTGACAGAAGAGAGTCACAGAGCGGCCTGCACTGATCTCAGTCTGTGAGGATGATGAAGATGAAGAGACTGAAACACAAAATAACACACACATCACACACTCTTCAATCATCATCAGAGTTTAAATCAACAATTTACCCTTTTTTAAATTGATCACATAATCATAAACTTACCATGAAGAACATGCAGATACACATGAGCATCAGTTTCTTGTCGTTGTCCATTGACATATTGTATGCAGGTGTAAAACCCATAATCTTCTTCTGTGATGTTGTTGATGTTCAGAGAGCAGTCAGACCCCAGACTCAGTCTCTCATGTCTCTCTGTGTCTTTCTTTATCCCTAAACCAATCAGTTCAACTGCTTCTGAATGACTGAATCTGTTATAGAGCCATGTAGTTGATTTGCAGTCAGGAAGAGCATTATTACAGGACAGACGGACACTTTGACCAGAACTGATGAACACATGAGCATCATCCACTTCACTGGAACCTGAAACACAAGAACATCTGAGTGATCATCATATTATATATTAATAAATGATAACCTCTAACACAGCAGCATGAAAAGCAGAAGATTCAGATCATACAGTGTTGTTTCCTCACTTAATGTGAACAACACACTCTCCAGAAGAAGCTATTTTTCTTTATCAGAGAGCTGCTGAAATCACAAACACACTCTTGATATGAAGATAATTCAGCATCAGATGTTTGAGAGTGAAACGGTCTAGTTTTAGTTCATTAAGGAATAATCCAGTATGTTCTTTATGTAACACAAGAATAAACTGATCATGTTGAAACTCTTTCTCAGACTAATTAAACTAAATGTCTTGTAGAGAACAGACAGATTTCTTTACCTGAGAGAAGTGAAGAGAGAAAGATCAGTCCCAGCAGACACAGATCACACTCATCAGCCATCTTCTCTTTCTGTCAGTCTTCCTCTTCATTATATGCTCTCGACTCTTTCTTTAAATACGATCAGCTCTTCCTGTGTTCGTTCACTTCCTCTGATCCTCTCACCGACTGAGTGTTTAAATCATGTTAAAGTTATTCATATTATTTATATTTAGTGACACGATACCTGAGCGTAATGATGAAGTGCTGTTTATATTTTGTGAAACGTGTCAGAATTTGCTCTTATTGAACTAGATTTGATCTGAACACAATCTACAGCCGATACTTTTGCACAACTGCATTACTGTTAGTTTCACCTCTTTCAGTAGTTTCCTGCAGTCCATTAAACTCTAGAAATAAAATCATTTAATTATTAATCATAAAACTGGTTTGATGCTGAAAAGGTTTTCACTATCCATGACTCACTTTTAGAAAATGCATTAAACAGTTTATAATGTAGTTTGAAATAGTTATTATTAAAATCCAGCTTGATCAAGCAAAGAGTGTTCACACACATTTGTACGAGACTTAACTGAATCATATCAACACACAGACACACATTATTTTCTCTCTCATCTCTGATGGTCATCTTTTGTCTCTTTAGCCCCTTTCGCACGGCTTTAGTTCCAGAACTAAAAGTATAGTACTAAAGTACTGGGACGATTTTGCGCGAACTATTTCCCAGTACCATTTAAAGGGTTGCATTCGCACCGACAGTGGGTACTGTCGTGCTCTCGTCTGTAACGTTTGTTTATCAATATCTGTGGAGGCGTGAAGAGAAGCACACAACAAAGATAATGCGTTGCAGGAACTTTACTTAATAAAGCATAATTTTACAACAGCGGGGTTTATGCTCTTGCCCAGTGCTGATAGGTTTGACAACCATCTACACCGGAGCCTGCGAGCATACTGACGCTAAACATAAACAACCAGTCAACTAGTCCCCATGTAATGACGTAACAGCATCTAATTGGACAATACAGAACTCATTATTAGTATATATGAAATAACTGTAACTCAACTTATATTTAATTAACTAACACTATAACACCCCCCCCCCCCCTTTTTTTTTAGCTTGGCAGAGTATCTTCTGCACTACAGAGGGTGAGAAGTTAACTTTTCTTCTTCTTCTTTTCTGTTAGTCCACATAACGACTTGGGGCCCGAACAAGTCGCCCCCTTTTTGTCTTCGTCCTCTCTTTTCCACAGAGATCTGGATCACTGTTAAAATCCATTGTGAGAAGGGTCTGAGGCTCTTTCGACAAAGAGTTGTCGGAGGTTGAAGGATTTGACGCTTCTGCCGCAGTGACTACAGGTTCCTGGGCAGTTATTGGAACCAACGAACCTTCCTCAGTGCCGGTGTATTTCCGTCGCAGCCGCTGCATCCAGGTAGGGATGTGATCACTTAGATAGGGTTGTAACCGATCATGATGCAGTACTCTCTCACTTCTTCTGTCTTTGACTCGGTAGAGCACTGGTCCAAGGCATTCTGTGACTACGAATGGCCCCTGCCATGGAGCTTGAAATTTTGGACTATACCCCTTTTTCCTGCTACTGACCCTCACTAAAACAAGATCACCCACATTGTAGGACTTCTCTCTGGCTCGTAAGTCATAGACCTTCTTCTGGCGCATCTGAGCAGAGTGTAAGTTCTGGCGTGCCACTTGATGAGCATGCTGCAGGTTAGCTTGCAATTCATGAACAAACTCGGGTGTGTCTTTAGCTTCCCTGGTAACTTCAGCTGTCCTTAGCCAGATGTCATGTGGCTGGAAAACTTCTCGCCCCAGCATCAGCTGATTAGGTGTGAAACCTGTCGCCGAATGCACAGTGTTCCTGTATGCCGCAGTGAGTAGGGGAAGATGTTCATCCCAATTCCGTTGACTTTGATCCACGTAACACCACATCATCTGCAATAATGTTCTGTTGAATCTTTCCACTTGCCCGTTTGAAGCTGGATGGTATGGTGTGGTCCGGATCTTGGTGACTTGAAGCAAGCGACAAACTTCATTGAACAGTGAGCTCTCAAAATTCCGTCCTTGGTCAGTGTGAATTTCAAGGGGAACACCAAAGCGGGAAATAAAGTCAAACACTAACCTCTTTGCCATTGTCTCAGCTCCTTGTTCGGGGATAGGGAATGCCTCTACCCAGCGGGTAAACTGGTCGATTATAACGAGGATGTACCGGTTGCCTGACTTAGATTCTGGAAATGGTCCTAAGACATCAAGATGGAGACTGTCCATAGGCGCTCCAGCCTGGTAGTTCTGGAGCTTGGCCCTTCCCATTGGACTGGTGATCTTACAGGAACTACACTGTGGGCACTTCTTGACGAAAAGGCGCACATCATTTCCCATATTGTACCAGTGGTAACGACTGCGGAGGCGCATGAGTGTCGTTTCCTCCCCTGCATGCATCAGAAATATGACAGGCTTGGAGAACCTCATTCTTCAGGGAAGCAGGAACAAGTAAGCACTGAGGTGACATACCTCCAGTGGCATCATCCCAGCGGTAATAGAGGATCCCATCTCTCATCTCCACTTGAGACCAACACAGCCAGTACTTGCGAACTGCTGGGCTCAGCATCATAACTTCTTCCTTAGCAGGCAAAGAACCATCAGACATCCATTTATGGAGAATTGAAAGGTCTGGGTCAGCTAACTGTTCTTCTTTGAGACTTTTGAGGTCCAGTGGTTGCAATCAGTTTGTGGAAGGACCTGGGTTGTCAGCACCTACTGCATTAACATGACTGGATGTGTTAGTGCCACTGCTCTCATTCTGACAGTTAACAGAGTGTGTGCGTCTTACTGCTAAGGGGATAACATCATCGACATCTTCCTCGAATCTAGCCCATTGATGGTGCAGCTTTCGACAGAAGGGACAGCCCTTGCACGGCAAGCTATCCAGCTCTCTTCCTGCTTGATAACAGTCACAAGGTCCCTCATCCAGTGCCCTTCGGGACAGTGCGTCAGCGTTGGCGTGATGTGTGCCTGCCCTATGCTCGATGACAAAGTTGTACTGGCTGAGTTCTTCAAGCCACCTAGCAAGTTGGCCTTCTGGTCTCTTAAACCTGTATAGCCACGTCAGACTGCTGTGATCCATCCTCAGTATGAAGTTAGACCCCAACAAATAGTGGCGGAACTGTCTGGTAATTCATGCATTTAGCAGACGCTTTTATCCAAAGCGACTTACATTGCATTCAAGTTACAGTTTTTACATTTTTATCAGCTCTTGCTTTCCCTGGGAATCGAACCCATGATCTTGGCGTTGCTAGCGCCATGCTCTACTATTTGAGCTACAGGAAAGCTAGTGTGAGGAGACAGCTGGCGAATGAGATAACCTTCTCTTCTCCCCACTGTAACTGTGAGAGCACAGCTCCAATGCTCTGGTTGGATGCATCAGTGTCCAGTACAAACTGTCCAGATGTAACTGGGAACACCAAGATGGGTGCAGTTGTGAGTCTCCTTTTAAGATGTTGGAAAGCCTTTTGCTGCTCCTCTTCCCAGGAGAAGGGAGTCCCCTTTTTGAGTAGCATTGTCAAGGGTGCAGCTATTTCAGCAAACTTAGCAACAAACCTCCTGTAATAATTGCAAAGTCCCAGGAAAGACTGGAGTTTCTGGACGCTGTTTGAGGTCTTCCAGTCCCTTACATCATTGATGAGGGCTGGATTGGTCTTAATTCCTTCGCCGCTCACAATGTGACCCAGAAACCGAACTTCGTCCTTTAACAGCTGGCATTTTGAGGGCTTTAGTTTGAGTCCATAATCCTGCAACCTTTGAAAAACCTCTGCAAGGCGTTCAATACACTTTTCCACATCTTCACCAAAGATGATTATGTCATCGAGGTATATTAGCAAAGTGTCCCACTGCAACCCTGGTAGAACCAACTCCATGGCCCTCTGGAATGTGCTGGGTGCGTTACACAACCCAAACGGCATTCTGATGTACTCATATAATCCATACTTTGTAACAAAAGCAGTCTTGGATCTGTCTTTTTTATTCATTTCAATCTGCCAGTATCCTGACTGAAGGTCAAGTGTCGAGAATGTCTTCGCGCCACCCAGCACATCCAGGCATTCCTCTATTTTTGGTAGGGGATACGCGTCCTTAATGGTAAGATCATTAAGCTTGCGATAATCTACGCACCAGCGGACCCCGCCGTCTTTCTTCCTTACCAGGACGATAGGGGATGCCCATTCAGAGCTTGAGGGAATCACAATACCTGCTTCAAGCATTTTTTTTAGATGTGTTTCCTCCTCATTCCAGAACCCTAATGGGGTACGTCGTACTGGCTGTCGAACAGGCTTAGCCATTCCTGTATCAATGCTGTGCTGCAGAGCAGAGAACTTCCCCAGATCATCATTAGTTGCTGCAAAAACTTCTTGGTGTTCACTCAGTAGAGCTATTAACATCTCTTGCTGATGTTCCGTGAGCGTTTCGCTTCCAGAAGTGAACAACTGCCTGAGGTGCTCTGGAAGGTCAAGGGCATTTGGTGACGACACCCTTCTTACATGGTGCTTATCCGGAGGCTCACTGTTAGGGTCTTGTAGAACTGAGTCCCCACCTTTTGCATAATACTGTGCCTTGACTGTAACTGTATAGGCTCTCTCTCCTTCCTCTTGAGCATCAGGATATGCTTCGATGAGCACCCCCAAACAGACTCCCCTTGATAAGGGTCTACTGGAAGCTGTAATGTTACATAGCCTGACCGGAATCCTCTGTTCCATGTTAATCATGATACTGCCTGAAGACCCTCCATCAGCCAGGCTAACAGGCTCTAGAACAGCAGGGAGTTCTGGTTTTGGGTCGTCTACCACACCCCAAACTAAACATTCACACTCTGGCGGCACAGTCACTCTCTAACATCACCCTCGAAATGGCATAGTCTGGCCCCTTGCCTTCAGATATATAGGCTGGGATGAGTTCTGTGCCCATGAAAACTTTGCCAGAGGCATGATAAAATCAGCAGCTTTTAAGAAATCTAAACCCAGGAGCAGGGCATCACGAATTGGTGCAATGCAAACTGTTCACTCCAACACTTTTGTGCCAATTCTGAATTCCACTTTCACTCCACCTGTTGCTGACATCTCCCTTCCAGTTTCTGCATTTCGGAGACACACCTTTTTCAGTCCTGCAGGTGATTTAACAGGTAATTTGCTGTATGTTTCTTCAGACATGATTGTGGCCTCAGCACCCGTGTCTATAACTGCATTAACAGGTATGCCATCAACAGTAAGCAAGATCATTAAATTGGGCCCTCGACTCTCAGCTCTGCTTACATGTACAATGGATAGACTTTGCTCTGCTTGCTCGGAGCGATTTTGACTTGGGGGCTCCATTCTGGTCACAGTATTTGCAGGGGGACTTGTAGATGGACTGGGGGACCGTGAACAGTTTCTTTTGTAATGTCCCTCCTCCCCACACTGAAAACATGGCCCACTAGCAGCTCTGGTGGGGCTGTTATTCTGCTGTCTATATCTGTTTGACTTGAAAGAAGTCTGAGCTGTGCGTCCCCTTTCTGACTGGACTGCCATACTGGAATTTGTCTGATGGGTGGATTTTACCGTAGAAGGGAGAACAACAGAAGATGGAGGAGGTAGACGGTCTATGGCTAGTTGGAGCTTGTCAACTTTATCCATGAGTGCTTGCAACTGGTGCTGTGTAACATAGCCCTGTGACTGCACTCTACGTGACTGCAAGGCTTGTGGCTCCTCATCAGAGTCCATGTCTAGATCAGCCCAGGATACTCGACGTGTCCTCCCCCTCTGATTGAAGTCTCGCCCGAGTGTCGCTTTGAAGTTGTGTTCGTATGATGAAACTAGCCGCAGTGCCTCATCCAGTGATACAGGGTCACGGTTCATAACTTCGTATGCCACTTTCTGGTTGCGCAGCCCTTTGAGAAAAGCATCAGCAGCAATTTGCTCCCTGAGCTCGATGTCAACTCCAGGATGAGCCAAAATGACTAGCCGGTGAACCTCCTCAGCGAACTCTGAAACAGTTTCTTTAGACTGGCGCAGTTCCCCAAGTCTTCTCCGTGCTGTGGTGGGAGGCTCTTTTTGGCCAAATCGGAACGCCAGTTGTTCTTTCAGCAGACAGTAATCTTCACGTATGTGTTCAGGTAATGAGCACAAATATCTAACAGCAGCGCCCCTTAGACATTCATGCAGTTTATCCACTCTCTCTACTGCACTCCATCTGTAAATAACAGCTCTGCGCTCAAAAGGAATGATAAAAGAGTCCCAGTCATCCTTACCATCGTAAGTGTCAAGTTTAGCTTTAGGTCCATCTGGAGCTCTACCATAAGGGGCTGTGAGATGATGGGTGGGCGTTGAAAGAGTGGAAGGTGCATGCATGTGTGGGCCCAAGTTGAATGAGCCATTACAATGGCTGGGTCCCTGTGCACGGCTTCTGGGTCTCACATCGGGGTCAGGTGTCGAGGAATGTTGACTAGCTGGGGTCCGTACATGTCTATCAATGACAGCGAGCTCAGCAGCAAAAAGTTGTTCAGCATCTGAATGCCCTGTTGCATCCCTCTTTGTCACAAGGGTTCTATCTGGGGCAGATGAAAGTGTGGTAGTGTTGTCACGTGGGTGTGGACCACGTGTCACCTTGTTAGCATGGAGCTGCTGCGTGAGAGTTAACAGTTATCAGAGTTATCTGTTGCTTCCAGTCTTTGGAGCAGAGGTGAAATTGCATTTTGGAGTTGTGTATTTTGTTGTGACAGCACAGCCTGTAGCCAGAGTGGGGGGTCTGGGGCTGCTGATGCTCCAAGTGAGACGTCTGGATCAGTTGAATCCATCCTGTATAACAATTGAGAGTGACACTGCTCCAGCCCTTAATTTTCGTTGAGATAATGTTTTATTTATAATATTTATTTATTAATATGGAAGTTTATTCTGCTTTGTGAGTTGTCATGGAACTTTTCAAGGCTGTATCGTAGTGCCTGTGTAACTTGGCAGGTAGCCAAAAGCAGCGATCAATTAGGCAGACTTCCAGTGCCACGCCTCTCTGCTGGGGGGAGGGGAGTTCCCTGCTGCTTTTATCTCCGTGAAAGACGGTTAATGCGACGAAGAAACGTGTCAATCAATCTTTAATATTACTTCACAAGGGCGTTTTGCAGCTTAAAATGTCCATAGAATCACAACAGATGTCCCAGCAGTTTATAACACTCACAATTCGTTGATGGTTTTCTATCGCGCTCAACTTCTGACACCACTTGTCGTGCTCTCGTCTGTAACGTTTGTTTATCAGTATCCGTGGAGGCGTGAAGAGAAGCACACAACAAAGATAATCCGTTGCAGGAACTTTACTTAATAAAGCATAACTTTACAACAGCGGGGTTTATGCTCTTGCCCAGTGCTGATAGGTTTGACAACCATCTACACCGGAGCCTGCGAGCATACTGACGCTAAACATAAACAACCAGTCAACTAGTCCCCATGTAATGACGTAACAGCATCTAAATGGACAATGCAGAACTCATTATTAGTATATATGAAATAACTGTAACTCAACTTATATTTAATTAACTAACACTATAACAGTACTAAGAAGTGTCGTAAGCCGGTCGACAGCGACGTCATTTGTGCGCGGCGTTCAACAACGAAAACAAAGAAGAACAACGTTAACAACAGGAGGATGGAGGACGCTGTGATCGGAGCTGTGTTTTTGTTGTGTCTTGCGGGGATCACAATAATGGACATGGAATGTCGACGTAACTTATACGTCAAGCGATTGAAAGATCGGAAAGGAGTTCAAAATGTTCAAAAGTGCCTGCACTTCAGCGTCCGTCCATCTATTGCTGTTCTCCATTCTTGCGAAATATAAGTTAATGCAATGTTTACACAGTATATGTTTACACGGTGTTTTAAATCATGGCGGGTGAGGGCGTTTTCATACGCGTTTAGCCAATCAGCGTACACTTACGTCACGATAGTTCCTATGGAACTGTTTTAGACCCTACTCTGAAGTAGGAGCTAATTAGTTCCTCCAAACGTGTCCCGGGAACTAAAACAGTTCCTAGTTCCCGCGGTGCGAACATGCCAAAAAGTGGGTACTTCCACAATTAGTTTGGGTACTATGAAAAGGTTCCTGCGGTGCGAAAGGGCCTTTTGTGTCATGGTTTGTGTTCTAGTGTTTCAGAAGTGTGTAGCTACTGGCCGTGGGAACTCAGTTAGTTTAACCGCACTGGTTTAACCCACACAGATCTGAGATCATCTCTGAACCCTGTTTGGACGGATGACGTTGTGAATTCTCACACATTCAAATCACAGTTCCGCTTCTTTCTTTAACTGGCTTTCTACAACTGAAACTCAATTTTTTCCTTTCGCATAAAGGTTTGCTATAGCTGCTGCAGACCATCTACAAGTGCACTGTTAGTGTCATTGATTCAGTGTTTATTTCAATGATTTTATGTGAAGCAGGGTTCCTCATTCACACACCTGGCTGAGATTTTCAAGTAAACTCAAAGATCTGGATTAGATGATTCAGGTGTGTTTAATTAGAGTTGTAAAGTGGTTCTCCAGGACCAGGAATGAGGAACCTGATGTAGCTAAAGCAGATTTATATGGACCAGCGGATCCCAACCCGGTTCCTGGACCTGGTACCTTTCACCAGCACGTCCAGCTCATGTTCTCCGGGCCGCTGGACGACATGTCCAACTAAGTGCAGCTATCTGCTTCTTTGGGTAGGCGAAAAAGAGTGAATGTTTACAATATGTGGACAGTAACAGCCGACGAATCCAAAAAACGACAGACTTACTATGATAAGTTTGGGGAGTATGTAATGCCAAAAGCTAACCTGATCTTCACCAGATACAAGTTTCACAAAAAAATACAGCGATGCAAATCAGATCCGGGTCAGACGTTTAAGTTCAGAGTAAAAATACATCTTATCAATCTATAGATTTACCAATGCACTGCTTAGGCGGTTGTTGATGCTGTAAGGCTTTGCCATTTTCAGTTCTGAGTGTAAACCAAAACTTGTGAAGAATGGTAGAAGGCCTTTCTTTCTTTTTCTTTCTTTCGAGATGCTTACTGATTTTCCATTTAGTTATTGATGGCAACTTTCAATTTTGAATTGAACTTTTTTTATATAATGTTACAGTTGTATGTTTTGTAGCAGAAATGTTTCATATATTTTATTGATTACATTGACATGGATATAAAAAAAAACAATAGTGCAAAAAGTATATTTCTTTCTGCACTATATTTGTTTGAATTCAAACCATTTTTTCATAATGCAACAGTTGGACTCTTTGTTGTAGAAAACTCAGTATGTGATTTGTTATTGATATTTATGGCCATATTTACATGATTCATATTTTTTATTGAAACATGTCAAAAATAAATATATCAGGATAGTAAGAACAGATCTGTCACTTCATTTATCCAGATTCCACCACGGTGGGAGGGGGTTGGATGGGGATAGGTGGTGGGCTGGTCTTGAACATTACACTCCCGAGCTGAAAATGGATCCCACTCCGGCCCTGGTGATCAGATAAAAGAAGGTAAGCCCCCTGCACTTATGCTTAGTCATGTTTAGCCATGCATAGAGTATTATAAAGACATTAGTAATCCTGCACATCTCTAATACACTGAGTCTGCAAAGCATACAGAAGCATTGTTGGTTTTAACACCTTTTAGACCACAGACTACCTACCCTGCAAACATGTCCCTGTGGGGCCCATGCTGGCTGTTTGTGGGCACAGTGGGTTAGGATCAGCCCACACCAAACCTAAACAGGCCCAGAGCAGGCTTGCTCAGGCGAGGGCCACAGCTTTGGGCTCACCGCAGGCTCTCTGTGAGCAGACCACACTAGCGGACTGTCCACATTAATCCCATGATGGCCCAGTGTGGGTCCAGAGCAACTTTTGTACCTTTGGGCCCATGCAGGTTTTGTGTAGGCAGCCCTGTAATGCAACTAGGAGAAATACTAACATTGACTGGCCCTTCTTTAGCCACTCAATTGAACTGGAATCAGAGGTGGGTAGAGTACCCAAAAACTGTACTAAAGTAAAAGTACTTGAAGAAATATTTACTCAAGTAAAAGTAATAGTCTGAATAGTTACTTGAGTAAGAGCAAGAGTAAAAAAGTATCGGATAAAAAAAACTACTCAGGTAGTTAGTCACTAGTTACTTTGGATCATATACTGAATATAGTCTATGTTTATGTATGTATATATGTGTGTGTGTGTGTATATATATATATATATATATATATATATATATATACACACATATACAGTGGGTACGGAAAGTATTCAGACCCCCTTAAATTTTTCACTCTTTGTTATATTGCAGCCATTTGCTAAAATCGTTTAAGTTCTTTTTTTTCCCTCAATGTACACACAGCACCCCATATTGACAGAAAAACACAGAATTGTTGACATTTTTGCAGATTTATTAAAAAAGAAAACTGAAATATCACATGGTCCTAAGTATTCAGACCCTTTGCTCAGTATTTAGTAGAAGCACCCTTTTGATCTAATACAGCCATGAGTCTTTTTGGGAAAGATGCAACAAGTTTTTCACACCTGGATTTGGGGATCCTCTGCCATTCCTCCTTGCAGATCCTCTCCAATTCTGTCAGGTTGGATGGTAAACGTTGGTGGACAGGCATTTTTAGGTCT
The DNA here is from genome assembly GCF_012432095.1 of Onychostoma macrolepis. Classification (NCBI taxonomy): domain Eukaryota; kingdom Metazoa; phylum Chordata; class Actinopteri; order Cypriniformes; family Cyprinidae; genus Onychostoma; species Onychostoma macrolepis. The sequence goes on from NC_081163.1 coordinate 36,371,580, forward strand.
CTCCAGAGATGCTCGATTGGGTTTAAGTCAGGGCTCTGGCTGGGCCATTCAAGAACAGTCACGGAGTTGTTGTGAAGCCACTCCTTCGTTATTTTAGCTGTGAGCTTAGGGTCATTGTCTTGTTGGAAGGTAAACCTTCGGCCCAGTCTGAGGTCCTGAGCACTCTGGAGAAGGTTTTTGTCCAGGATATCCCTGTACTTGGCCGCATTCATTTTTCCCTCGATTGCAACCAGTCGTCCTGTCCCTGCAGCTGAAAAACACCCCCACAGCATGATGCTGCCACCACCATGCTTCACTGTTGGGACTGTATTGAATGTAAAATGTAGCTGATAAAATGTAAAAACTGTAACTTGAATGCAATGTAAGTCGCTTTGGATAAAAGCGTCTGCTAAATGCATCAATGTAAATGTATTGGACAGGTGATGAGCAGTGCCTGGTTTTCTCCACACATACCGCTTAGAATTAAGGCCAAAAAGTTCTATCTTGGTCTCATCAGACCAGAGAATCTTATTCAGGTGTTTTTTAGCAAACTCCATGCGGGCTTTCATGTGTCTTGCACTGAGGAGAGGCTTCCATTGGGCCACTCTGCCATAAAGCCCCGACTGGTGGAGGGCTGCAGTGATGGTTGACTTTCTACAACTTTCTCCCATCTCCCGACTGCATCTCTGGAGCTCAGCCACAGTGATCTTTGGGTTGTTCTTTACCTCTCTCACCAAGGCTCTTCTCCCCCGATAGCTCAGTTTGGCCGGACGGCCAGCTCGAGGAAGGGTTCTGGTCGTCCCAAACGTCTTCCATTTAAGGATTATGGAGGCCACTGTGCTCTTAGGAACCTTAAGTGCAGCAGAAATGTTTTTGTAACCTTGGCCAGATCTGTGCCTTGCCACAATTCTGTCTCTGGGCTCTTCAGGCAGTTCCTTTGACCTCATGATTCTCATTTGCTCTGACATGCACTGTGAGCTGTAAGATCTTATATAGACAGGTGTGTGGCTTTCCTAATCAAGTCCAATCAGTATAATCAAACACAGCTGGACTCAAATGAAGGTGTAGAACCATCTCAAGGATGATCAGAAGAAATGGACAGCACCTGAGTTAAATATATGAGTGTCACAGCAAAGGGTCTGAATACTTAGGACCATGTGATATTTCAGTTTTTCTTTTTTAATAAATCTGCAAAAATGTCAACAATTCTGTGTTTTTCTGTCAATATGGGGTGCTGTGTGATTTTAAATGATTAAACTTAAACTTAAATGATTTTAGCAAATGGCTGCAATATAACAAAGAGTGAAAAATTTAAGGGGGTCTGAATACTTTCCGTACCCACTGTGTATATATATATACACATACATACACACACAGCCGTTCAAAATACTTTTAATGTTTTTTTTTTGTGTAATTTATTTCAGTGATGCAAATCAGAATTTGTATCAGCCTGATTTGTTGTCAGTGCTGTTCTTTTTTAGCTTTCTATTCATAAAAGAATCCTGAACAAAATGTCACAGGTTCCAAAAAATATTAAGCAGCAAAACTGTTCCCTGTTGAAAAAAACAGCATATGCTGATAAGGTATATGTATTGAAGCATGGGATGCTGGGTTGAGCAGATTTAAGCTGGTCATTTGCTGATTTAAGCTGGTCATGTGCTGGTCCAACCAGCTTAAGACCAGCACATCACCAGCTAAGGACCAGCTTAAACCAGCATCCCAGCTTCAAAACATACCTAACCAGCATATGCTGGTTTTTTCAACAACACTTGTAATAAATCAATATAATTGGAAGGTTTCTGAAGGATCATACGACTGGAGTAACAGCTGATAAAAATTCTGATTTGCATCACTGAATTAAATTAATATACTTTAAAATATAATTTAATTATGTATTATAAATGTAGTATATATCTATATAACCTCTGACACGGAGAAGAGTGAAAACTCCTCACATGACCGCTACAGAGCATCTGAACATATCAAAACAAATGCACATTGACGGATCTTCTTCCGTCTGTTCTGCAAAATGTAAACAAATGTAGCCTTTATTTCTGCAAGCGTAAATATTGTGAAAATATCAATATTAATAGTGTCTAGGCAAGGCATTCCTCCTGGAACTAACACGGGTTTGGCAGGTGTTCATTTCATACTCTGTGACAGCTTATTGAATGAATAAATTATACATTGTATTTAATGTGTAAGGTACATGTACAACAAACTGGTAATGTCATAGTGGTATCGTGTACTGTAATCGAATCTATACCTGTGGAACCGACAGCACACGCGGTGTTCGTCTAATAAAGATCTTCATAGCTAGCAAACCATAGCCTTTGCAGATTTGCTTTCAACTGACTGTTGATCCAAAGCAGTGGGGATTTCTTTAAGACTGCAAGGGAAGCTCGGCTTCCCCTATAATGTCAAAAAATTAATGGTCAAATATGTACTATTGTGTTAACATTTTGTTGACTAAAAATGCGTTAGAACACGCTCATCTCGAAGACGAGTTTGTTCAGAATCAGCTACATATAGCAGGTCGGCTGACTCGATTTCCTTCTCATACATTCCCGTAGCGTCAGTGCATTTCCCTGTTGAAGCCTAGCGTCCATTGACTTCAATGGGGCTGCTTTGAACAGTTTTTTTTCAGTGCCTCGAAACTAGACGGTCATTGGATAAATGCTGCGATTATGTCCCGCCCACGGATGCTCAGCGTCTCTGTGGGTGAATGGAGGAGTGGGCTGGCCTGGACTCCGGGCTTCTGCGTGATGATTGGAGGGTCTGTCGAAGGACTGGGTCTCCTTTTGATTGACAGCGATTTTGTACTATAAAAAGTCGCTGAAGCTATTCGAGCTCAGTCCCATCGCGGCTTTGCACTTGGTTCTTATCAATCATTATATATATATTTGTATTTATTTATAATGTTATGTTTTAATATACATGCTGCTAACTCGGAAATTTCAAGACATGCGAGCAAAAAATGGTCCTGACACTTAGGCAATACGACACGAGCAAGAGTGCTGTTTTTGTTTCGTTTGTGTTCGAAACCAAATCCGCGTTGATTTAGGCGAATCACTGATTCACTGAGCCATTCATAAAAACAGTCATTTGATTCACTCCTGAAGGATTCAGCCGTTCCCATTCAGTCGGTTCACTCGGTACAACACATGACTATGGGATATCACGCTCTTGCGCCATCTGCTGAAGACACATCTAATCACGCCTGAAAGGCCAATGAAAAACGTCCTTCCCTTTGTTCTTCAGCTCTTCACCGTGCTGCGAGAACACCTTCACGCCACGTTTTCATGAGAGAAAACCCACGGTGGTGATCCTTGTGGAAACTGAGGTAGAGAAAAGAAACAGACACGGAAAGAAAAGTGTTTTGGCTCATGTTTAGCACTGCTAACGAGGGCTAATTTACTCTTTTTCAAGTAAGATGTCTAAACACTAGAAAGATTCTCTGCCCTGTCTAATGGCATGTCGGTATTCACTGTCCAGTAAAGATACCCACGAGCACTGTCCCTTGTGTTTGGGGATTGTCCACGCTAGACTGGCTTTCTCAAACCCCGGAGCATGTGCGCATTGTCGACAACTCCAGCGTTCCACGCTCGAGCGGCGTGTAGCGTTTGTGGAGCGTGTGCTCGGTGGGACAGCGGCCAGACACGGCCCGCTTCTGTCCTCGGAGGCTGATCCAGAGGCGGCTCTAGCTGTTTTTGGGGAGACCGCAGGAGGCTGGGGTGATCGTGTGGAAGCCGAGGAGGCCGGAGGTATTCCCCTGTTGGTCCCCGAGTTTAATCAGGAGATGGAGTGTTGAGATGATGACTCAGTCTCGCTGGATGCGGGCGAGGAGTTCTCCGATGACAATTTTCACGCAGGGCAAGTCCCGGTTTCTCCCTCGCCCTCCAAAGGGTTGGGTGATTGCGAGGCAGGGGAAGACCCCTTCACAGACCTCTACCGAAGGGCGGCAGGAAAACTGTCGGTAGAATGGCCTGCCCCCCCACCGGTACAGAAGAGCTCGCGCTTCGGGGGATTCTATTTATCTCCGGTGCAGACGGTAGTGAGAACCCGCCTACCGCTCTATCCGAATTGTGTGGCAGAGCTCACGTCCTCATGGCCAAAGCCCATGTCACCCCCTCCTCCGGTGTCGTCGTGCGAATAAATTCACAGATTTCGAGGGTGCGACAGAGGCAGGACTGGTGTCACCCCCCCCCGATGCCGATTCTCGTTTAAACAGCTCGGCAGGATCTACAGCGATCAAGCCTGCACAGCCAGGGCGTTAAGCTCTATGTCCCTGCTGCAGACTTATCAGGCCGTTTGTTTTGGGGAACTGAGCGAGGCTGTGTCAGGAGGAAGGCCGTGTGACGCGCTCATGGGGGAAGTACGGGCTACGGCTGACTACATTCTGCGTGCAACTCGTGGTGCGCTGGTGTCGCTTGGTCATGCAATGGCCAGTACTGTGGTGGCGCAGCGTCATCTATGGCTAACTCTAGCGAACCTGCCTGAGCGTGATCGGAATGCATTTCTCGGTGCACCGATCTCTCCTTCCGGGCTCTTCGGGGAAGACCTCGGCGCGTTTCAGGCACGGTTCGAGGACTCAAGGAAACAGGCGGAATCGCTGAAGGGCTCAATGCCGCAGAGGTTCAGCAGGCCAGAGCAGTCGGCTCCATGCCAAGGGGGCAGGGCAACTTCCCGACCGCCTCCGGCCAAGAGGCCGGCCCCAACGGCAGCACCAAGGCCAACCATTTGGGGAGCGGGTTGAGCGCAGTTCAAGCAGCAGGCGGGACCAGGAAAGAGGCCTCTGCCCCCGGCAAAAGGGGGAGGTTTCTTTTCGGGAAGGAAAGGGCCGTCCGGTCCCTAGCCCGCGAAAGAGGGTGGAATGTCGGCACAGAGGCAGCTTTCTGCGCTTCTTCCCGCAGCGCAGAAAGGGTCCTGCAAGAGGGCAGGCTCAACTTTAAGTTTGATTTCAATAAAGAAATTTTATGTTCAGCATACAATGCCTCATGTGTTGATTGGTCAAGAAAATCAGAGTGTTTCACAACCGCTACCCTCACAGTTTGGCCATATGCCGACGGAGGAAAAGGATGCAGTGATATGTCATATCCAGCATATGCGGGCGGGGGAAGGGATTCCCTGGGGGATGACGGGGATCCTCGCTGCCTGCGTCAAGCAGTGGCGTGCATGCGCACCAACACCATAGGTTCTTCGCTCGATTCAGTGGGGTTATCAGCTGCAGTTTCTGTCACGCCCCCCCTGTTTCAACCGCGGTGTCAGAAGGGAATTCCCTGATACTGAGAAGGGAAATCCGGGCTCTCCTCAGCAAAGGGGCAGTGCGAGTGGTGCCACGAGAAAATATGGAAGAGGGGTTTTACAGTCGTTACTTCCTCCTCCCAAAAAAGAGTGGGGGCTTACGGCCTATCCTGGATCTACGACGGCTGAACAGGCACCTCGGACGTTTCAAGTTCAGGATGCTTACGGTACGCCACCTGTTGTGCGCCCTGCGCCCCCAGGATTGGTTTGCGTCAGTGGATCTGACCGATGCATATTTTCATATAACAATCCACCCGAGGCACAGAAAATTTCTGAGGTTCTCCTTCGAGGGGACTGCATACGAGTTTCAAGTCCTTCCGTTTGGCCTATTCCTAGCGCCACGTATTTTTACGAAGTGCGCAGAGGCAGCGTTGGCCCCGTTACGGCGTCAGGGCATAAGAGTGTTCGCCTATTTAGACGACCTGCTTCTGTCCGCGGACAGCAGAGAGCAGGCGGCGTCGCAGACGCAAGTGCTTGTTTCACATCTACGGGCTCTGGGATTCTTGATAAATCTCGAGAAGAGCGCCTTAGTTCCGAGTCAGCGGATTTCGTATCTCGGTTTAGAGATAGATTCCGTACGGAACACAGCTATGCTGTCGGCATGGAGGGCCAAGGATTTTCGCATCTGTCTGGCTCAGTTTCAGCTGGGCAAGCAGGTTCGTTTTCGCTTGGTACTGAGGCTGCTAGGGCTCATGGCCTCGATGATAGCGGTCGTTCGACTGGGTCTCCTCTTTATGCGTGCGGTCCAGAGATGGGCGTTGCGCACGGGGCTGCACGCCGTGCGGCATTTGAACAGACAAGTGACGATTACGCCATCGTGCGTTCGAGCTCTGATTCTGTGGGAAAACCCCACCCTGTGGTCAGAAGGGGTTCCCCTGGGCAGGGTTACGCCACGTATAGTAGTGTCGACAGATGCATCACTACATGGATTGGGAGCGCTGTGCCAAGGGAACTCTGTAAGAAGGGAGTGGTCAGCGACGCTGAGACAGCGGCACATAAATTATTTGGAATTACGAGCTGCTCCACACTGAAGGTTTATCTGGCGGCCATCTCTGCATGTCATGAGGGCATACATGGTGCTGCGCCAAGCGCGCACCCACTTGCCATTCATTTTCTTAAAGGAGCGCGACGGTTAAGGCCCGTAACGAAATCGATGGTGCCGTCATGGGACCTGGTGCTGGTTCTAGAGGCCATGTGTGAGCCTCCCTTTGAGCCATTAGAGGCCTTGGACCTGAGGACGTTGTCGTATAAAACAGCTTTGCTGCTGGCGCTGGCATCAGCAAAGTGTGTGGGCGACCTGCACGCACTGTCGGTACACCCGACCTGCGTCCAGTTTACGCTGGATGGGTCGAGAGTGGTGTTGCGCCCGAACGCAGCGTATACGCCTAAAGTCTTGTTGGGGGTATATAGCGCACTCTCGTTTGAGCTGCCTGCTTTATCAAACCTCTCGATTGACTCAGAGGAAGACAGGAAGCTTCATGCCTTATGCCCCATGCAGGCTCTACGCAGATACATTGAGCAGACGCGGGCAGTGCGTTTCGCTGATCAACTGTTTGTATGTTTTGCGGGGCCGGTTCGTGGGAAGCCGCTATCTAAGCAGCGTCTTTTGCACTGGATTGTGGAGGCGATTGCGATAGCGTACAAGAGCAAAGGGTTGTCCCTGCCTGAGGGGGTTCGCACGCACTCAACTAGGGGCATAGCAGCGTCATGGGTGTTGTTTAGGGGAGTATCTGTGGAGGACATCTGTGCGGCCGCTAGCTGGGCATCCCCGCACACGTTTGTTCGTTTTTACCGGCTAGATGTCACTGCAGCGACAGTGGCTCGGTCTGTGCTCACCGCAGCAGTCTCAAGCCAGGGGCCGTCGCTCCCGTAAGAAGCGAGGGGTATGTGACGGTGCTACTATCTTACGTTTAGTTCGGCGACTTTGCGGGGCGTGTATACATGTCCCATAGTCATGTGTTGTACCGAGTGAACCGACTGAATGGGAACGTTGAGTTATGCAGATAACTACTGTTCACAGAAGGAGGGAAACGAGGTACAACACCTCTGGGCCCCGCGCAGTCGGAGGCTCGTTGGAGAGCTGGACTGAACAAAGGGAAGGACGCATGCGACCGCATTTATATGCTGTGGGCAGGTAGCCCCGCCCACGTCGTCATGCGTCATTGGCCTTTCAGGCATGATTAGAGGTGTCTTCAGCAGATGGCGCAAGAGCGCGATATCCCATGCCTATGTGTTGTACCTTGTTTCCCTCCTTCTGGGAACAGTAGTTATATGCATGACTCAACGTTTTGAAAGAATCATTTGAATGACTCAGTGATTCAGTCATGAACTTCTGCCACCTGCTGGCCGTTTTTAAGTTTCCCATTTAAAAGTAGGCATATTACATTATTTTCCAACATATTTCTATATTCAGAATTTAGTATTTAAAACATTAATCTCATAACATTATTTATGCAATTATAAATACAGTCTAAATGAATAAATGCCACATCTAAATGTCACTTCATGCAGCTTCTGTGCAGTGCTAAGATGAGTTTTGTTTAGATCATTTCATGGATAACAATAGCCAGTCATTCATTCACATTAATTAAGTATTCAGAGAATAATATTGTCTGTTTTCACTTACATCTATTTATTTATTAAATTTTGATTAATTTTGTAGAATTGAATTATAAATTAAGTTGGTATAGTATCGTAAGACATTTTTATGGTATCATGACAACCCTATTATACACCACATTCCTTGTTTCAGTACCTAATTCCCACATTTCCTCCGAGTTTAATATCTTTTTTTGGTCCCACTTTATATTAGGTGGCCTTAACTATTATGTACTTACATTTAAATTAATAATTTGGTACAATGCACTTATTGTGTACATACATGTTTTTACATTGCACTTATATTTTTAAAAATACCTATATGTAATTACATCTGTAATTAATTTCTGTAATTACATTTAGAATTACACTGTTGACCCATCCCTTAAACCTACCCATACCACCAACCCTGTCCCTAACCTTACCTGTATCCCACCTCAATAGCAGCAGGAGTTTTTTGCAATACAATATGAACACCATAAGTACATTGTACTTATTTTTTGATGTAAGTGCATAGTAGTTAAGGCCACCTAATATAAAGTGTGACCCTTTTTTTTTTTAGATTGTTTGTTCATTCATACAGTAGGCTAGGCTAGCGTCACTGGAAAAGACGCCTAGTTGGTACGACAGGGTCACAGAGCATTTTCTTGAAAAGGAAGGTAGGGCAGAATTTAAGTATAAATAAATGGACAATTTTTATGATGTAGGCCAAAAATGAGCTTCCCCTCTTTGAAAGACCAGCAGCTGCCACTGATCCAAAGCCACTTCAACGCTCTTGATGTTACAACTCTGAGTGAGAACTGCTTCAGACGACTCAGGGAACTGAACTCAGGGAACTGAACGAATCATTCAAACTGATTTGTGAACCGATTCACTGGTTTGGTCAAGCCTTTGAACAGAATTGACTCAAAAGAATTAATCATTTGCGTACGGGCAACGCTCATTGCCCAGAAAAAAAGTAGACGGCGGGTTTGGAATAAATTTAAGGATTTTTAACTTGTATTGCATTAAGATAAAGTAACGAGAGGAGCGTTGCCCACAGTAACGAAGTAAGAGTACCGTTTTTTCACTAAAAATGTACTTAAGTAAGAGTAAAAGTATCCATTTTAAAATTTAAAATTGAGGATCCCTGATATTTTACATTTTATTATTAATTTAAAATCTAGTTCAACCTGAAAATAAGGACACATGCAGCATAGTGCCTGTCTGAAAAGGCAGAGAAACTGAACTGTAAAAATGTGTTTGTTTGTTTGTTTCGGAGACAAAGCAGTATAATTTAATCTAACAAATTCTCATAATAATGACTTAACATCTCATAATTAGGTTCTCTCTCAGAATAAAGACTTAACATCTCGTAATAATGAGATTCTTTCCAAGCAGATACCAAACAGTCAGAAAATGTTCTGTCTTCTTCTGTCGAAACTAACTTTGTTGCTCAGCACATAAAGACGAACTACCGTGATTTCAGACTTTGGTGATCTGGTTTCACTTATCTTATTATTATTTTTAAAACTTTACAGGCACAAATCTCATGTTTCTGTCATGAGAACTATTACATTTATTTGATCAATGAACAATTCAATGCATCACTCATTAAGACAGGGACTTTATGCCACCTACTGGTGGTTTAGTGTCATATTTATTTATCCTAAACAAGCCAAGAGCAGCACAAAAACACAATCAGCACAATATCCTGTGAGTATCATTATAGAAAAAAATCACTTAAAATATTGAGAGAGCACCCCAAAAAATCACACTGTACCCTCTTAGAATTAAAAGAACACAAAAAAGCCAGATGTCAAATTATAGAGTCTGCATCAAATTAAATTTACAAAAGTGATTTTACATAGAAAAAAACATTTGAAAGTATAAAGTCAGAAAACAATGCACGTTTGTAACAAACACCCCTCAGTCTGTTGACAATACAATAAGCTTTAAATTAGCATTTTCAGGAGATCTGAAGACATCAGCATAATAAATGTGGTGAAAACAGGAACTATTGACATGAAATAAAGAGTGTTTTCAGCAGCTGTAAATATTGATGAGTCTCAGACGATCAACACTCATTCAAGAAGACATTCAGGATCATCAGCAGATCATCTCACTTTATTCTGAGTGTTTCTGTTAGAAACTGATTATAAGAGTCAGGATAGAATATAAAAGCCTATAAAACATGCTCTACTGAAAGATAATACTGTTATTATCACAATATGACATCAATAATAACACAACAATAACACAAACACTAATGACACTCATCTTCATCAACCACTGCAGGTTACAGCAGTCCATATGAATCTAAATATAGTCTGCTTTTATGATAACTATACATTAATTTCAATGATCAAAGAAGACAAAGATCATAAACCTTTTAAAATAAAGCGGCACAAGGAATACTTACTGTTTCCATTGTCAAACTTTACTCATATTTATCTATATTAACATAATTTAAAATGTGTCACGTGGCTATTAGATTTGCTGTAATAGGAAAGAATCTTTAGAGCTCTGCAATAATACAGCTGAAGCATCAAATAATAAGCCAGAGCTGTTGCACATGAGACACTTCAAACAGCGCTGATGTAGAAAACCAGAAGTAATGCTGACTACAGGATAACATGCTGCTGTGGCAGAAATAGACACATGTTATTACCGCATTCATTTCAGGGTTTGTACAACCTTTTGAGAGAAATCCAATTTAACATTTTAATTTAATTGAGAATTGTATTAAGCATGGACTTTACTTTCATTAAAAAGCCTCATTTTGTAAGTGTAAGCTATTAATTTAAATTATAGACAAACAACTGGGTGCTTAATGTAATTGGCCACATTTACAAAATCAGGTGATAATGTTCGGCCATCTATACAAATGTCTCTTCATGATTAGAGACAAAAGAATGAGGTTAATCTCCATCAGTTTTAGTGATCGTGTGTATTTGCAAAGACACTGATGGAAGATACACCACAAACAATCTTCAGCTTTTGGTTTTATTTCTAATCAAACACAAAACCTCTTTAAATATGGAGTGTCTTTTTTATTCAATCAAAAATACTGTGCTTGAGAGCAAAACTAATTATTTTGTATTCAAGTCTTCTTAAGGCTCAAAAATAAAGAAATTGAAAACAAAATCATTTGCAGTGCGTGTAAATCTTTGAAAAATCTTTTCTTTATGCTCTTCAAACACTTTTCATCATGGAACCACAAATGTTGCTCTCTTTTCTGCTGTCTTTTTTTGCAGATCTAAAACTTTTGTTTGCGAGTTGACAAGTTTTGCTTGCAAGTGAAGCTGTGTCTCAGTGGGCGGGCTCTACCCACCAGGATGAAAGGCCTTTTTCTATTGGTCAATCTCGATTGAAGTCACAGGTCGACCACGCCCACTACGTTTCCCCAGAATCCCCGCCTCTGCCGCCGCAGTCTGACAGAAGAGCGAGCGAGGTCGTATCATGGCCAGCATCAGGTCGTTTACTGGGTACAGTACCGTTTCTAGGAACACGGTCCAAGATGGCGCCGAGGAAAGTCATGTTGTGAGAGACGTCGTTTTCTTTTGTGCAAAATTTAGCTCTCGGTTACTCAAAATTACACTCGTAGGTGCTGAAAGACTTTCTTATAAATGTCTTATTAAATCGGACTAAAAAAAAAAAAAGATAAGTACCCACTCCCCTAGAGATTTTGTGACTATTGGTAAGAACTTTAAAGTTCAGTCGATTTGATCGTGATCGTTGATGAGCTACTTTATCGGAAAGAAAGATGAAGGCAAGTGTCGGAAACTCGAGGGAGAATCTACAGAAACCCACATCAATGGAATTCGAGGGGAAGGATTAAACGGATCCACGACTATGTGAAACAATCCACCGTCGAGCCTGGAGAACAGTCAGGAGAGACTCCGGTGAACAGTCCAGCAAAAGAAGCAATAAGAGTGGAAACACCTGAAACAGTCTCTAACAACACCCTTCTAGCTGCAATCAACAAAATCAGAGAAACACAACAGTCATTTCTAGAGTAATTAATGTCTGTTGAGAGCGCTGTGAAAGAAATCAAAGAACAAGTGAGTGGGATAAACGGCAGATTGGATACGGCGGAGGAGAAATGATCAACGATAACAGCGGAGAATAAGATGCTGTGAAACAGGGTGAATGAACTTGAATCCTATCAAAGGCGCTGGAATTTGAACATTTCTGGAATCCCGGAACTGGACGATGAGAATGTCAAGATGACTGTAATTGATCTTCTATCACGCATCTCTCCTGCCATTGCAGATACTCTTCTGTGGATGTTGCTCACCGTTCGGGTCCCAGACCAAAAAAGGGTTTTGGTTCCTCACAACTACGCCGTATCATGATGCAATTCTTGGCGCGCACGACACTTGACCGCATTTGGATCGACGCCAAAAACTCAGAGGTTTCTCAAACAAACATTAAAATCACTGAGGATTTGACACAATATGTCAAAGATGGCCTCTGGTGGAGGAAGCCAGACGGCAGAAGAAGATTGCTGGACTCAATGGGCCCTTTGCCGTCATAGATTAAACATTTTGGCAAAATCAGTGGGGGGCAAAGTCCTTTTCAGTCATTGTACTAATCATTCTGGTGGTGTAAAGAAATTTTAAAGGGAATGTTCTGGAATCTCATTTCTCCGTTGAGGGTAGATGGATTTGATTATATATTTTTTTATATTGGGAAATGTGTATGGTTACAATAATTCTGCTGCAAATAATGCCCTATTGCAAGAACTCTCATATAAGATCTCACAGTTAAAAGGTAAATTCCCATCAGCCTTTTTGATCACGGGTGGTGATTTCAATGAGGCTCCTAATAATAATATTGACAGGTTTCCCTCAAGGACCACTGGTCATATTATTAACCCTATCATTACTGATTTTTGCAATAATTTATCACTGTTGGATCCTTTCAGGTTTCTTCACTCTTCTTCAATTGATTCATTCACATGGTTCAAATCTGATGTGTCTAAAAAGTCTCGAAAAGACCTTTGTTTGATTTCAGAATGTCTATCTCCATTCATCTACTCTTGTGAAATCTCTCTTGTGAAGTCCTGGCCCTGATGGCTTGCCATTTGAATTTTATATAACTTTTTGGAAAGATCTAAGAGATTTGATTTTCACTGTATTTAAAGACTGTTTACGTTCTGGTGAATTAATAGAATCTATGAAACAAGGTCTTATAACACTTTTGCCAAAACCAAATAAAGATAATCGTTACATTGAAAATTGGTGACCCATCACTCTCCTAAATTCTGATTATAAATTAACTACTTTGTTTGCAAAAAGATTAAAACCCTGCCTAGAAGATATTATATCAATAACACAATCAGGCTTCATTAAGGGTAAACATGTGTCTAATAATATACGTCTTGTATTGGATGTGTTGGACTATTCTGATCTTATTGAAGATGGTGCCATTATTCTGTTCCTAGACTTCTATAAGGCATTTGACTCTATTGAACTTGAATTTACATATACGTACAGCCTTAGATAAATTTGGATTCAAATTTAAGCATATGGTTAGAACTGTATATAAAGATATAAACAGTAGTGTTTCCCTTGCAGAAGGTACATCTAAGCGTTTTTTTGTACTTAGTAGAGGTATTCGACAGGGTTGCCTGATTTCACCCTTTTTGTTCTTAATTGCAGCAGAATTGTTGAATCTTTATATTGTAAATTGTATCAATGTTGAGGGTATAAGAATAGGTGATAATGTTATTTTAACATCTCAGCTAGCAGATGACAGATGTATCTTTCTTAAAGATGAAAACCAGGTTCTGAATGTTTTGAAAGGACTGGATCTTTTTTCAAAGGCTTCAGGCCTCCTATTCAACACAGACAAGAGTGAAATACATACTGTTCATGACTCTAAACAAACCGTCATCAATGGACTTAAGGTCAAGCAGTCAGTGAAATATCTCGGAATAACAATTAAAAAATCAAAGAAGGAAAGGCTGGATGACAACTTTACCCCTAAGCTACAGAAAACAAAGACCATTTTTAACAGATGGCTTCAAAGGGACTTAACTATACAAGGAAGGACACTGCTCTCAAAAGCGGAAGGAATTTCAAGAATGGTTTACCCGGCTCGATCGTTATTTGTGGACAAAAAGACAGCAACATAAATTGACTGTCTTTTGTTCAAATTTATTTGGAAAAACAAGACAGAATATATCAAAAGGAAAACAATGATTAGGGACCACACCGAAGGAGGCTTTAATGCTATTGATTTCTCTCTCAACCAAGTGTTTACAATCAACTGGGTCAAACAATGTACGCTTGGAGGAAATACTCCCTGGTTTTTCATTCCAAACTTATTATTGAACCGTTGTGGTGGCTTAAAGTTTTTGCTAGGTTGTAATTTTAAATGTAATAAGTTACCAATCAAGTTATCAGATTTTCACAAGCAAGCACTGGATTCTTGGAAACTGGCTTTTAAGCATAATTTCTCACCTCACCAATGTATTGTGTGGAATAATCAATATATTCTGTATAAAAACAGGACGGTATTTAATATAGAATGTGTAGAAAAGAATAATGTTTATTTCACAATGTATAGACACTGATGGGACTCTGATTAGTTATGAAAAATTCTGTAAGGAAAACAGTATTGATATTACTCGTATAGAATTTTTGAGAATAATTAATGGCATTTCGACTAAGCTTCTTCAGCTTATTAAATCATCTTTACAGTACTCTTCTGTAAGGAACGACATTCCACGTTTAATGATAGGTGGTATAGATTTGTTAGATAAAAAATGCAATAATATTCATATCAGAAGAACATTACTCTCTATAAGCAGTCTTCATGGAAACAGTACCATTTTGGACTGAGATTTCAATTTTGATCTTTACATCCTTTAGTAACCTCATTGATACGGAAGAAATGGTCCTGTTTCTGTTGTGTAATACTGGCTCTGCTCTTTTAAATAATGCTGTTAAAGTCCTGCGCTTGCTTGGAAAAGATCATATTCACAAGTGTAAAGTTACAGCCTCTAAACCAAATTTTATTGTATTTTGCTCTGAATTAAAAAGTTTTGCTGATTCCCTGTGTAAATTAAAAAGAAACAAATAAGTTTCAGATAAGATTATTGATTCATCTGTGAACAGAGATACGATCTTTAGATGAGGTTTCATACCCCCTGCTTGAGTCAGAACGAAAAGTAAACAAATTGTATATTTTACTATTATTATCTATGTATTTCATTATTTTGTTTTTGTATAATTGTTATTGTTTTTTATTTTATCTTGTTGATTATTTATCTTATGTTTAACTGGTTAATACTTTCAATCCCTCGCAACAGGTTGCTTGTTCTTTCTCACTGTTAAAATCCAACTATCACTGTACCGTAACGTATGTTTTCAATTTTCAAATGAATAATAATATAAAATATAATCAAATTATAATTAAGTGCAGTTTAATGCAGTTGACTGATTTGTTTAATTTTGAAAAGATAATGTTTCATTCTGTTATGACTTGCCATTTCAAAGATTAAATTTAAACAATACTACAGTTCATTAAAATTTCTGTGATCATTTTATCATATTTTATTTATCTTGTTTTTCATGGGCCTCATAATATGCTGTCAGGTCACTGCCTGATTTGGGCCACACTCCTCCCACCAACAATCGGCCCTCATATTGTTTGCCGTGATCCACGCCGGGCTCTCATTGCCACACACGGCCCAGCTCTGGCTGAATGGGTGCATGCCATTACCGACAGGAGGCCAGCGGTGCCAGCTTGATGTCACGGTTCATGGATTCACTGACTCGCCTTTGCTATGTGTGTGCGTGTTGTGTGAATGGGCGCGGCTCAGCAGCACGGCTCGTTATCGCTGGTGAGCTGATCAGCGCCAGCTGTGTTGAATGAGAATGTCCTATATATTGTTTGTCACCTCGTCTTGTCTTTGTCAGATGGTTGTGAAGGTTCAGGTTCGGCTCACGGTTTCTCTCCCTCGCTCCAGTTCCTGTGTTCCTGTGCTGAGATTCACCTGCCGGTTCCGAGGATCATCTACGGTTCGTCCATTGCGTTCTGCCCACGGAGTCCTGCGTTGCCGAGCCTGTTATTTCTACTGTTGCCTCGTTTCTCATCTGCACTACCTCTTCTATTGTGTTTAAATAAACACCTGTTCTCACTTGCTATTGAATCCGTGACTTTTTCCTTTGAGTCATGACAGAACCATCTGACCAAGCTATGGATTCAGCGAGTGCAGCCACCTTCGAGCAGATGTATGCCGGTAATCACGCCCGCATGGATCGTCAGGATGAACAGATCGGTGCCTCGGGTCGGGCAATACAGGCTCTGGTAACGCAGGTGTCCGAGCTCACCTCCCAACTACAACGTCTGAGAGGTCCCACTGCGCCAGCACCGCCCCCGCCTGTTCCCCCGGAGAATTTCAACATCAATCGGCCAGAGCCGCATCTCCACCCCGAGAGGTATTCGGAGAACCTAATATGTGCCGAACTTTTCTAACCAAGTGTTCGATTTACTTCTCTCTCCAGCCCGTGATGTTCTCTTCTGAGGAGAGTAAAGTGGCACTAGTGATGACGCTGTTATCTGGACGCGGCTCTGTGGGGAACAGCGGTGTGGAAGAATCAACACGCATGCTGCTCCTCGTTCCAAGCACTCGAGCAAGAGATGAGCCGTGTGTTCGATCGCGCAGTCGCCGGACGCGAGGCGGCGCGCCAACTGGCCGATCTCCGTCAGAACAACAACTCCGTTTCCGATTATTCCATCCAGTTCCGGACGTTGGCAGCCGAGTGCAAATGGAACGAAGAGGCGCAGTGGGACTTGTTCCTGCATGGGTTGGCTGATCGTGTTCAAAAAGAGATTTACACGCTGGATTTACCCAAGACTCTGGATGAACTGATTGAACTGGCACTACGAGTTGATGCACGATTACAACAGAGAGAAAATCGATCGTTCCAGACTCCAATGGGGAATTTCGCTGAGTTTCCCAGACTCAGGGGAGCGAACACGGTCAGCCCCTCGAACGATCCTGAACCCATGCAGGTAGGTCGAGCTCGGCTCTCCCGGGAGGAGAGAGAACATCGCCGTTCGAGAGGTCTATGTCTCTATTGTGGAGAGGCCGGCCATTTCATCTCCACCTGTCCTTTAAAAGGCCAAGCCCGGCGGTAGGACGGAGGCTACTGTCGGGCGGGATATCTTTGACCAGATCCTCGAACGCCACCCTCCTCCCGGTGAGACTCCAGTGGGCAGGCCACACCTTCAACGGCCATGCGCTCGTGGATTCGGGAGCGGGGAATCTTATGGACTTTTCATTGGCACGGAAACTTCACGTCCCCATCACACCTCTGGAGCACAGTATCACCATCCACTCACTAAGTGGACAGGAACTTCCGGGCATCACTCACACCACTGGACCCATCACGCTTATCACTTGGGTAACCACACTGAGAGAATCTCACTCTACCTCACTCAGTCACCGCGCCCCTGTTGTCCTGGGTCATCCGTGGTTAGTGAGACACGGACCCAGGATAGAGTGGGGTCAGAACTCCGTGTCCAGTTGGAGTAATCAGTGTTATGCCTCATGTCTTTCGTCTGCTGTTCCGTCTGTTTCTTGTTCTGTGTTGCAGGAGGAGCCAGTGAATCTGTCTAACGTGCCACCAGAGTATCTCGATCTGAAGGAAGTGTTCAGTAAGTCTCGGCTGCTTCTCTTCCTCCGCATCGTCCCTATGACTGTGCTATAGATCTACTGCCAGGTACGTCTCCGCCTAAGGGCAAATTATATTCGCTTTCTGTTCCAGAAAGGGAGGCTATGGAGAAATATATTTCTGATTCTCTAACAACTTGATTCATCCGCCCTTCCTCTTCTCCAGCGGGGGCGGGATTCTTTTTTGTGGGGAAGAAGATGGCTCTCTGCGACCTTGTATTGATTACCGGGGGTTGAACAGCATCACGGTAAAGAATACTTATCCTTTGCCGTTGATGTCTTCAGCCTTCGAGAGGTTGCAGGGAGCATCAATCTTCACAAAATTGGATTTACGTAATGCATATCATTTGGTTCGCATAAGGGGGACGAATGGAAGACTGCGTTCAACACCCCCAGGGGGCACTTTGAATATTTGGTTATGCCGTTTGGGCTTTCCAACTCCCCAGCAGTGTTCCAGGCACTCGTCAATGACGTGTTGAGAGACATGGTAGACCAGTTCATATATGTTTACCTGGATGACATTGATTTTTTGCTCGTCTCTCCAGGAGCACGTTCAACACGTCAGACGAGTGCTTCAGAGGTTGCTAGAGAATGGGCTTTTTGTCAAGGCGGAGAAATGCGCTTTTCATGCACAGTCTGTTCCTTTCCTAGGGTACATCATTTTGTCTGAGGGAGTGCGAATGGATCCTGAAAAAGTTAAGGCTGTGGTGGAGTGGCCAAGCCCAGATTCCCGTAAGGCCCTACAGAGGTTTCTGGGGATCGCCAACTTCTACCGGCGTTTTATTCGCAACTTCAGCCAACTAGCCGCACCTCTGACGGCCTTGACCTCCCCCAGGACGACGTTCAGGTGGTCAGACACAGCTGAGGCTGTGTTTGCTAAACTGAAAGGCCGCTTCGTTTCAGCCCCCATCCTTATAGCCCCTGATCCGTCACGTCAGTTCGTGGTGGAGGTCGACGCGTCAGAGGTGGGGGTAGGAGCAGTGCTATCCCAGCGCTCTCCCACAGACGACAAGATGCATCCCTGCACGTTTTTGTCCCGTCGTTTATCGCCTGCCGAACGTAACTCGACATTGGTAACAGAGAGTTGTTGGCAGTAAAGTTAGCGTTGGAAGAATGGCGTCATTGGTTAGAGGGTCAGGGTACCTTTTATCGTCTGGACCGATCATAAGAACCTGGAATATATCAGAACCGCCAAAAGATTGAACTCCAGGCAGGCTCGGTGGGCACTTTTTTTCGGTCGTTTTGATTTTTCTCTCTCGTACCGCCCGGGTTCCAAAAACATCAAACCCGACTCTTTATCGCGTATTTTTGACCATTCCGATCGCCCGTCTACTCCCGAGTGCATTTTACCCGAGACCCTATTTGTCTCCACACTCACATGGGAGGTCGAGTCGAGGGTCAGATCGGCCTTAAAGGGGTAACGCCTCCGCCCGATTGCCCACCGAATCGTTTGTTTGTGCCGGAGGGATTACGGTCCGACGTTATTCAGTGGGGTCATTGTTCCAACATAGCTTGCCATCCAGGAGTTGCTAGTCGCACTAGTTTTTTAATCAAGCAACGGTTTTGGTGGCCATTGATGGCTCGTGACATTCACAGTTTTGTTTTGGCTTGCTCGGTTTGTGCCACTGGTAAGACTTCCAATCGACCCCCAGATGGGTTACTTCAACCGCTGCCTGTCCCTTCGAGACCCTGGTCCCACATAGCGCTAGATTTTATCACCGCCCTCCCACCCTCTCAGGGCAATACGGTCGTTTTGACTGTGGTGGACCGATTCTCGAAGGCGGCTCATTTTATTCCCTTGCCCAAATTACCCTCAGCCAAGGAGACAGCGTTGGCACACAATACGTTGCCAGTGTCGTCCACGGGCCTATCTCCGTTTGAATGTAGCGTGAGGTTACCAGCCACCAATCTTCCCCAGTCTGGAATCCGGTCGCGGTCCCCTCCGCCACGCCTGCTCAGAGGTGTCACCGCACATGGACTAGAGCCCGTGAGACTCTACTCCAGGTGGGGCGCGCACCAAGGCTAAAGCCGATCGCCACCGGTCTAAGCCTCCCGTATCGTCGTTGGTCAAAGAGTGTGGCTTTCAACCAGGAACATTCCTCTCCGCTCCGTTTCTAATAAACTTGCTCCCAAATTCATTGGCCCGTTTACTGTCACCAAGATCATTAGTCCGGTGGCAGTCCGCCTCAACCTCCCTCCAGCGTACAGAAGGATTCATCCGTCTTTCATGTGTCCAAAATAAAGCCCGTATTTCGTTCTCACTTTAATCCGCCTGCCGGTTCCTCCCCGCGCGACTCGTAGATGGGGAACCTACCTATTCGGTCAATCGTATACTGGACTCTAGGCGGAGGGGACGGATTCCAGTATTTGGTGGACTGGGAAGGTTACGGTCCAGAGGAGAGAAGTTGGGTTCCTGCTAGGGACATCCTGGACCACTCCCTTATCGATGATTACAATCGACAGGTAAGGGTGTCTGGGAACGCCAGGCGGCGTTCCTAGGAGGGGGTACTGTCACGGTTCATGGATTCACTGACTCGCCTTTGCTATGTGTGCGTGTTGTGTGAATGGGCGCAGCTCAGCAGCACGGCTCGTTATCGCTGATGAGCTGATCAGCGCCAGCTGTGTTGAATGAGAATGTCCTATATATTGTTTGTCACCTCGTCTTGTCTTTGTCAGATGGTTGTGGAGGTTCAGGTTCGGCTCACGGTTTCTCTCCCTCGCTCCAGTTCCTGTGTTCCTGTGCTGAGATTCGCCTGCGGTTCCGAGGATCGCTCACGGTTCGTCCATTGCGTTCTGCCCACGGAGTCCTGCGTTGCCGAGCCTGTTATTTCTACTGTTGCCTCGTTTCTCATCTGCACTACCTCTTCTATTGTGTTTAAATAAACACCTGTTCTCACTTGCTATTGAATCCGTGACTTTTTCCTTTGAGTCATGACAGAACCATCTGACCAAGCTATGGATTCAGCGAGTGCAGCCACCTTCGAGCAGATGTATGCCGGTAATCACGC
Organism: Onychostoma macrolepis; assembly: GCF_012432095.1. Taxonomy (NCBI): domain Eukaryota; kingdom Metazoa; phylum Chordata; class Actinopteri; order Cypriniformes; family Cyprinidae; genus Onychostoma; species Onychostoma macrolepis. The sequence continues at coordinate 36,392,139 of NC_081163.1, forward strand.
CCGCATGGATCGTCAGGATGAACAGATCGGTGCCTCGGGTCGGGCAATACAGGCTCTGGTAACGCAGGTGTCCGAGCTCACCTCCCAACTACAACGTCTGAGAGGTCCCACTGCGCCAGCACCGCCCCCGCCTGTTCCCCCGGAGAATTTCAACATCAATCGGCCAGAGCCGCGCATCTCCACCCCCGAGAGGTATTCGGGAGAACCTAATATGTGCCGAACTTTTCTAACCAAGTGTTCGATTTACTTCTCTCTCCAGCCCGTGATGTTCTCTTCTGAGGAGAGTAAAGTGGCACTAGTGATGACGCTGTTATCTGGACGCGCGGCTCTGTGGGGAACAGCGGTGTGGAAGAATCAACACGCATGCTGCTCCTCGTTCCAAGCACTCGAGCAAGAGATGAGCCGTGTGTTCGATCGCGCAGTCGCCGGACGCGAGGCGGCGCGCCAACTGGCCGATCTCCGTCAGAACAACAACTCCGTTTCCGATTATTCCATCCAGTTCCGGACGTTGGCAGCCGAGTGCAAATGGAACGAAGAGGCGCAGTGGGACTTGTTCCTGCATGGGTTGGCTGATCGTGTTCAAAAAGAGATTTACACGCTGGATTTACCCAAGACTCTGGATGAACTGATTGAACTGGCACTACGAGTTGATGCACGATTACAACAGAGAGAAAATCGATCGTTCCAGACTCCAATGGGGAATTTCGCTGAGTTTCCCAGACTCAGGGAGCGAACACGGTCAGCCCCTCGAGCGATCCTGAACCCATGCAGGTAGGTCGAGCTCGGCTCTCCGGGAGGAGAGAACATCGCCGTTCGAGAGGTCTATGTCTCTATTGTGGAGAGGCCGGCCATTTCATCTCCACCTGTCCTTTAAAAGGCCAAGCCCGGCGGTAGGACGGAGGCTACTGTCGGGCGGGATATCTTTGACCAGATCCTCGAACGCCACCCTCCTCCCGGTGAGACTCCAGTGGGCAGGCCACACCTTCAACGGCCATGCGCTCGTGGATTCGGGAGCGGGGAATCTTATGGACTTTTCATTGGCACGGAAACTTCACGTCCCCATCACACCTCTGGAGCACAGTATCACCATCCACTCACTAAGTGGACAGGAACTTCCGGGCATCACTCACACCACTGGACCCATCACGCTTATCACTTCGGGTAACCACACTGAGAGAATCTCACTCTACCTCACTCAGTCACCGCACGCCCCTGTTGTCCTGGGTCATCCGTGGTTAGTGAGACACGGACCCAGGATAGAGTGGGGTCAGAACTCCGTGTCCAGTTGGAGTAATCAGTGTTATGCCTCATGTCTTTCGTCTGCTGTTCCGTCTGTTTCTTGTTCTGTGTTGCAGGAGGAGCCAGTGAATCTGTCTAACGTGCCACCAGAGTATCTCGATCTGAAGAAAGTGTTCAGTAAGTCTCGGGCTGCTTCTCTTCCTCCGCATCGTCTCTATGACTGTGCTATAGATCTACTGCCAGGTACGTCTCCGCCTAAGGGCAAATTATATTCGCTTTCTGTTCCAGAAAGGGAGGCTATGGAGAAATATATTTCTGATTCTCTAACAACTTGATTCATCCGCCCTTCCTCTTCTCCAGCGGGGGCGGGATTCTTTTTTGTGGGGAAGAAGCATGGCTCTCTGCGACCTTGTATTGATTACCGGGGGTTGAACAGCATCACGGTAAAGAATACTTATCCTTTGCCGTTGATGTCTTCAGCCTTCGAGAGGTTGCAGGGAGCATCAATCTTCACAAAATTGGATTTACGTAATGCATATCATTTGGTTCGCATAAGGGGGACGAATGGAAGACTGCGTTCAACACCCCCAGGGGGCACTTTGAATATTTGGTTATGCCGTTTGGGCTTTCCAACTCCCCAGCAGTGTTCCAGGCACTCGTCAATGACGTGTTGAGAGACATGGTAGACCAGTTCATATATGTTTACCTGGATGACATTGATTTTTTGCTCGTCTCTCCAGGAGCACGTTCAACACGTCAGACGAGTGCTTCAGAGGTTGCTAGAGAATGGGCTTTTTGTCAAGGCGGAGAAATGCGCTTTTCATGCACAGTCTGTTCCTTTCCTAGGGTACATCATTTTGTCTGAGGGAGTGCGAATGGATCCTGAAAAAGTTAAGGCTGTGGTGGAGTGGCCAAGCCCAGATTCCCGTAAGGCCCTACAGAGGTTTCTGGGGATCGCCAACTTCTACCGGCGTTTTATTCGCAACTTCAGCCAACTAGCCGCACCTCTGACGGCCTTGACCTCCCCCAGGACGACGTTCAGGTGGTCAGACACAGCTGAGGCTGTGTTTGCTAAACTGAAAGGCCGCTTCGTTTCAGCCCCCATCCTTATAGCCCCTGATCCGTCACGTCAGTTCGTGGTGGAGGTCGACGCGTCAGAGGTGGGGGTAGGAGCAGTGCTATCCCAGCGCTCTCCCACAGACGACAAGATGCATCCCTGCACGTTTTTGTCCCGTCGTTTATCGCCTGCCGAACGTAACTACGACATTGGTAACAGAGAGTTGTTGGCAGTAAAGTTAGCGTTGGAAGAATGGCGTCATTGGTTAGAGGGGTCAGGGGTACCTTTTATCGTCTGGACCGATCATAAGAACCTGGAATATATCAGAACCGCCAAAAGATTGAACTCCAGGCAGGCTCGGTGGGCACTTTTTTTCGGTCGTTTTGATTTTTCTCTCTCGTACCGCCCGGGTTCCAAAAACATCAAACCCGACTCTTTATCGCGTATTTTTGACCATTCCGATCGCCCGTCTACTCCCGAGTGCATTTTACCCGAGACCCTATTTGTCTCCACACTCACATGGGAGGTCGAGTCGAGGGTCAGATCGGCCTTAAAGGGGTAACGCCTCCGCCCGATTGCCCACCGAATCGTTTGTTTGTGCCGGAGGGATTACGGTCCGACGTTATTCAGTGGGGTCATTGTTCCAACATAGCTTGCCATCCAGGAGTTGCTAGTCGCACTAGTTTTTTAATCAAGCAACGGTTTTGGTGGCCATTGATGGCTCGTGACATTCACAGTTTTGTTTTGGCTTGCTCGGTTTGTGCCACTGGTAAGACTTCCAATCGACCCCCAGATGGGTTACTTCAACCGCTGCCTGTCCCTTCGAGACCCTGGTCCCACATAGCGCTAGATTTTATCACCGCCCTCCCACCCTCTCAGGGCAATACGGTCGTTTTGACTGTGGTGGACCGATTCTCGAAGGCGGCTCATTTTATTCCCTTGCCCAAATTACCCTCAGCCAAGGAGACAGCGTTGGCACACAATACGTTGCCAGTGTCGTCCACGGGCCTATCTCCGTTTGAATGTAGCGTAGGTTACCAGCCACCAATCTTCCCCAGTCTGGAATCCGAAGTCGCGGTCCCCTCCGCTCACGCCTTCGTTCAGAGGTGTCACCGCACATGGACTAGAGCCCGTGAGACTCTACTCCAGGTGGGGGCGCGCACCAAGGCTAAAGCCGATCGCCACCGGTCTAAGCCTCCCGTATACGTCGTTGGTCAAAGAGTGTGGCTTTCAACCAGGAACATTCCTCTCCGCTCCGTTTCTAATAAACTTGCTCCCAAATTCATTGGCCCGTTTACTGTCACCAAGATCATTAGTCCGGTGGCAGTCCGCCTCAACCTCCCTCCAGCGTACAGAAGGATTCATCCCGTCTTTCATGTGTCCAAAATAAAGCCCGTATTTCGTTCTCACTTTAATCCGCCTGCCCCGGTTCCTCCCCCGCCGCGACTCGTAGATGGGGAACCTACCTATTCGGTCAATCGTATACTGGACTCTAGGCGGAGGGGACGCGGATTCCAGTATTTGGTGGACTGGGAAGGTTACGGTCCAGAGGAGAGAAGTTGGGTTCCTGCTAGGGACATCCTGGACCACTCCCTTATCGATGATTACAATCGACAGGTAAGGGTGTCTGGGAACGCCAGGCGGCGTTCCTAGGAGGGGGGGTACTGTCACGGTTCATGGATTCACTGACTCGCCTTTGCTATGTGTGTGCGTGTTGTGTGAATGGGCGCAGCTCAGCAGCACGGCTCGTTATCGCTGATGAGCTGATCAGCGCCAGCTGTGTTGAATGAGAATGTCCTATATATTGTTTGTCACCTCGTCTTGTCTTTGTCAGATGGTTGTGGAGGTTCAGGTTCGGCTCACGGTTTCTCTCCCTCGCTCCAGTTCCTGTGTTCCTGTGCTGAGATTCGCCTGCCGGTTCCGAGGATCGTCTACGGTTCGTCCATTGCGTTCTGCCCACGGAGTCCTGCGTTGCCGAGCCTGTTATTTCTACTGTTGCCTCGTTTCTCATCTGCACTACCTCTTCTATTGTGTTTAAATAAACACCTGTTCTCACTTGCTATTGAATCTGTGACTTTTTCCTTTGAGTCATGACACTTGAGGCCACATTTGGGCCGAGACCGTTTGCTATGTGGGTGTTTGTATTGAATAAACAAACATTTTTGCGTGGTAGTCATATTTATTTATTTTTATTTTCGGTTGCAAAGAACAGCTTCATATTTAAATGATTTTGTCTTTAATCAGATGAGAATGGCTATTAAATATACTATTTGTGTAATACTGATGATTAAGTTAGAGTTTTTATTATTTTTAGACAGAATTTTGTGTAAAAAAATGAAAAGGGGACAACAGCAGCAATACATGCAAGGTTTCTTCAAGAAGAATGTCAAAGACAGGTAGATGCAGTACAGCGCAGTGCAGGTCAGAGCCAATCCACCCAGCAGGGCCAAGTCGGCCAGCAAATAAGCAGCCCTGAACCTGGCAGCACGGGTCAGAGCCGGTCAGAGAGGGTCAGTGAGGACTACACCAGCTGACATCTATCTGCAGCAACAGGTGAAAGTCAGAACATGAACAATTTTTACAAAATGTTCACTAGAAACAAACACACTCACACACATGTTTGTTTTGTGAAAAGTGGGGACTCTCCATATGCGTAATGGTTTTTATACTGTACTTACTGTATGTGCTATTGTCCTACACCTAAACCTACCCCTTACAGGAGACTTTCTGCTATTTCAGATTTTCAATACATTCCATTCTGTGTGATTTATAAGCGTTTTGAAAAGTGCGGACATGGGGTAATGTCCTGAAAAGTCACCTTTTCCTTGTAATACCTGCCATACCCTTGTCATTATACACATCTATGTCCTCATTTGTCACAAAAATGTCACAGAAAAAGCTATGGTGTTAGCTTTCACTGTTATGCTGATGATACTCAGCTCTATATTTCTTCTCGGCCCGGTGAAACACACCAAATTGAGAAACTATCGGAATGCATAGTCGATATAAAAAATTGCGACCTATGCTCTCAATGTCAAATGCAGAAATGTTAGTTCATGCGTTTATGACCTCAAGGTTAGACTATTGTAATGCTTTATTGGGTGGTTGTTCTGCACGCTTGATCAACAAACTACAGTTAGTCCAAAATGCAGCAGCTAGAGTCCTTACTAGAACCAGGAAATATGACCATATTAGCCCGGTTCTGTCAACACTGCACTGGCTGCCTATCAAACATCGGATAGATTTTAAAATCTTGTTAATTACTTAGGCTGCATTAATTAGATCAACCGGAACCGGGAACACTCCCCATAACACACAATGTACTCGTTACATCGTAAGTAGAATGGCATCTAAGCTAATATTACTCTGTTTCTTTCCTATTCTGTTTCTCAGTCCGTATCCGATCAGATGTTGGATCAGCACCAAGAGATGATGTCTACAGCCCTGATCATCAGCGGAGACCAGCACACCCAGATGACCCCCAGAGACATGTCCCCAGCAAAAACCTAGATTAAAATACAATAAAACTGAAAATATAACAAAATAACTAAAAATATAATAAAATACCTAACTACATAATACTATTATTGTTAGAAATTGCAACAAAATTAAAATAGAAATATAAACTTTTGAACTGCGGGTTTCGTCTGGTCAGAGGAGAACTGACCCCCGACTGAGCCTGGTTTCTCTCAAGGTTTTTTTCTCCATTCTGTCTCGGAGGGAGTTTTGGTTCCTTGCCGCTGTCGCCTCTGGCTTGATCAGTCGGGGACACTTAATTTCTAGCGATTATCGCCGATTTGATTGCACAGATACTACTTAAACTAAACTGAGCTGGACAATGACATCTCTGAATTCAATAATGAAATGCCTTTAACTGAAAATTGAGTGTTTAATCTTATCATTATACATTACTGACACTCTATCCTCCAATTTGATACTGTTAAGTGCTTTGACACAATCTGTATTGTAAAAGCGCTATATAAATAAAGGTGACTTGACTTGACTTGAAATCTACTAGTCATGTCCCGTAACTGAATTTCATAATCGTCTTCCCGATCACAAATACGTTTCAATCTTTGAAATTGGCCATGAGGTATGTTATCGATCAGCCAAGGTGGATGAAAACTGTTCGCTCTAAGAATCATATTGCGATCAGTTGGTTTCCTAAAGATCGAAGTATGTAGCTCACCATTAGCCTCCTTAGTTATTTTTAAATCAAGAAAATTAATCTTAGACACTGAATATTCAAGGCTCAATTTCAAATTTCTATTTGTGCCATTAATATATCTGTGGAACCTATGTAATTCTGATTCAGAACCCGACCAGATCATAATGAATACAGCTAATAATACAGCTAAAATTGTCGTGCCGCGACAGCAGTCGTGTCCGTTGAAGACATTACTATCCGTCACGGTGTTGCCAAGTCTGCAGTTTTCCTGTGGAATTGGGCTACTTTATCAATGTTGCCACGGGTTGTTTTTCATGTCCACGGGTTGAAGCAACCCTAATAACGTATATTTTAGGCCCCAGATCGTGATTTTTACCGAGGGGACCCCTTCGAAACGTGGTTAGTTTGGGTTAGTTTTGAGTAGCAATTGGGCGGGTTTTGTTGTGAAAACCTGGCAACCCTTTCTGTCAAGCAGGTAAGTTATTATTGCTAACATAGCGACTCATCGAAAAATACATTGGCATCATCTGTATTAAAGAGAAAATAATCACTTCATCCGATGTTCAAGTGAATAAAATAGCCTTGACAGCCTTACTTACTGGAGTTCCACAACTATTGACTTTGTTCTCTCTCACCGGACTTGTGTGTGTTTGTAGGTGATGTAAAAGAGGAGAGCAGGCATTCGGACCAAAGCACTGTGAGGCAAGGGAGGGCAGACTCAACATGTTTCTAAACTTAAAATGCATTTTTGCCGTGTTTGTGTTGTTTTACTACTTTATTTAAAGTATAACACATTGTTATTTACAACACACAGCGTGGTTTTTAATCAGATTTTTAGGGGGGACAACCCTCAGATAAGGGGGTCCTGTCCCCCCGACCTCCCTGGGATTTCTGCCTATGTCTGTAGCTTCTGAAGGGCGGCATTAAATGAAAAAATATTATATTTAGGCAAAATGAAAATAAAAATGTACTCATCTACATTCTTTTCAAAAGTTTTCACCCCCTGGCTCTTAATGCATGGTTTTTCCTTCTCGAGCGTTTGAACTTTCTGCAATAGTTGCGTATGAGTCCCTCAGTTGTCCTTAGTGTGAAAAGATGGATCTCAAAATCATACAGATTGTAAGGTACTGATACAGGTCAGTACTAAATAAACAATGACGTGCATTTTGTATGATCCCTTATTTTGGTAAAATAATGAACATTTGGCAGATTCTGAAAGGGGGGTGTATACTTTTGACCTCAACTGCAGGTTCTCCCAAATACAGTGCTTTCATCCACTTTAAGACCAATCTAAGAACCAGTACTTTTAATTTTTCCCTCATTTCATTGGCAATATGTGTTATTATAATAATGCAACAGCGATCAGATTTGTGACAAGACCCATTTTTTTATCCATTATTTTCTTTTAACACTTGTAAATCTCTAAAAGAACAATCCATTTCTTTTTGAGAAAACTATCTTCTCCTTTGAAAAAAAAAAAAAACGCTGTTCTATGAATGCACCGTCTCCAACAGAACTTTAGCATTTAATGCTTCTGTCGAGGTGATCAACACCTCTTTCTCTTTCTGCCGTTTAATTTCTGCTGCCTTCTTATGAGCTAAGCTGTCTCTGTATTTGTAAATTTTCTTTCTCATGGCCTTGACATCCTTTGCAGAGACCTCCCCAGAAGTCCACTCCTCTGCCACCTGTACTCCCTTCTGAGTTCCCAAAAGGCGTTTGGCATCTTTGCAGTTATTCAAGTTAAGTACAACCAAGGGGAGTACTGCTGGGTCCATGCCTTAAGCTGCTTCCCGCTGAAGTCTCTTATAATCTGATCTGTGCTTGTATGCAGGGACAAAGCTGGATGTACACAGTTTGTTGTGGATGTGCTGACTAGCGTCGTCCTGGATTAGAGCTGGTCTGTCTTTAAATGATGTAGAGTCTGTAGACTGAGCTCCTACAGTTAACCTCGGTTATCAGAAATGTAAGCCCATGTCAGAAGCATTGCGTAAACGAATAATACGGTGCTGTTTGGTTTGCATTTATTTGTTGCGCCCTCTTTGTGAATTGTTGATTCAAACATCTGGTGTTGAGTAGCATCTCTCTTAACTAGCATTACTAGCATCTTCTATGTTTTGTAGGTTGAGCAGCTGTATTTATTTGTTTTTGGGATGTGCATGCACTATTTTTGAGTAAATAACATGCAAACAATTAGCATATTAACAGCCACTACAGGACAATCTGAATGTGACCTCTGACCTCATCCTGATCCAGTATCTGCTCCTTCAGTTTCTCCACCAGCTGACACTAAAGATTGATCTCATCATCCTACAAAACACACACACACACATATATACTTTATTTGATTCCACATTACAAGTCACAATTCATTAGGAATCAAATTTTTTGAATGATCCAACAGATTAAAACAGATCAGCACATTGTTATGGGTTATACAGTTCTAAGGATACAAGAAACATCGCCTTTTCCAAATGAACATGCTTCCTGTAATTGCTGAGATTGAACAGTACTTTGCCAACTGTTTAGCCCTTGTTTTAGATAGGCCCCCAATGCAAAGTCCACGGATCGCCAGCCTGTGTACATGACCTAGACTACCAAACACTAGCACAATAAGCTGGCATTTGTACCCAAGGCTCTCAATGGTAGATATCAATAACTGATATTTTAAAGTTTTAGAGCAGTAAGAGTCCTCCATAAACAAGTCAATAACAATATCTATATTAACAATATCTGGAGTATTAGCAATTCCTAGAAAAGTATTTGCAGTTGAGTTAAACCATTCAGACTGTACAGTAGTGTGTTTAAAGATCTGTTCATCAGCCACACAGGGAATCTGAGCAGCAATGAGATCCACAAGTCTGTCATGTCTAGCAATATATAGTCCTTTAAATGATGAACAACTGTTCATGATGTGAGCTACTGACTCCAGGTGTTGAGGGGGGTCATGCAGCAGGCAGAGTGGGGAATGGGTCGAGGGAAACCACAGTGATAAGTTGTATTTTGTAGGAAGAACCTGCAGACGTGCTTTTACACAGAAAGTAAGGATCTCCTCACTGACGGTGGCATTGCTGTAGATGGTGTGTGATACAGAGTGGTCTGCACAGGGCAATTTTTCCAACTTTCCCTGGAGTTTTAGACTGGACCAGTACTCCATATTTTGAACTCTTTGAATAGACAAGAGAGTCTGCCTTGATGTTCTAGGCTGGAGCAGGTGAACAATGTTGTTATGGTGCAGCCTGGCTTCCACGATGACAGATGGATCCTCTACGACTGCATCAGAGACCTCTACAGTTTGATTGTGGGAGGTCCACTTCAGTTCAGTACCTGTCCTCCAGCATAGGTCGTTTAAGTCTGGCCAGTCTGATGACACACCAAATCCCTGTGCCCGTCCATCCAGCTTTCCATTGGTCTTTCTTTTAAAACCCAGGAAGCTGTCTTCCCCACTGCATGCATGTAGCACTTTCCGTCTTTTAAAATCCAGCAATAAGGATGCTCTGGCCATTTGCCCCACGTTGAAATCATCACAGTTTAGCATGTTGGTAAGGTGAGACTGTCTTGTGGCTGTGTACTCCCACATGCAGTTTGGAACTCCAAGCCCCCCGTCCTGTCTCTTCTGGAAGATGAAACATCTTGTAGAATGTGTGTTGAGACAAAGCCATTTCCTAACCACGTTTACGGTTTTGTTGTCCATTTCACGCAACACTTTTTGTGGAACATGGACATTTGCAAAAAGATGTTGAATTTTAGAAAAAGCTATGTCTCTTATTGCTTGCACTTTTAAAATAACGGGAAGAGTTGATGCGTCAATGAGATCCAGTCTGGTCATAAACTGATGTACCATATCAGTCACTTGCACACTCCATTCTCCAGCAATGTTAAACTTGTGACCCAGGTAGTTGTAGGTCTCATGTCTAGTGTACACTCTGAGTGGCTGGTCTAAGATGGTAAAAGAGGGGGGTTGGTCGGCCTTTGATCTATACCAACGGTTGCCACCACTCCTCCTCTCATAGAAAACTGCACATTTACTGTGCTTCACTTGTAGGCCAGACCATATCAAGAATCTATCAGTGCAAGACAACATGTTTTTAATCACGCCTTCATCTCGAGATGCGACGACCACATCATCAGCATAGCCCTGGACTGGGTTCGGTGACAGGACGTGGGGCGGGGCATGTGCGCAGAGCCATTTTAGCCATTGATTTATTGCAATGATAAAGTTTACAGCACTCCATGGACAGCCAGTTTTGATTCCTACCTCAAGTGGTATTGGTCTGGTGAGGTCTTTTCCACAGATCACTTGTAGGTAGGAGTCACAATATACATCTTTTATTATGTCCACATAGATCTTAGGGAGCTGCATCTCTTCCAATGCATCAATCATGACTCTATGAGGCAATGTGCCAAAGGCATCTCTGAAGTCAAGGAAGACAATATATAGCTTAGCAGATTCATGCTTAAAATCGTCGATGGCAGTTTTTAAGCAAAAAACATGCTCATTCATGCCTTGTCGCTCAATATAAGCTTTTTGTTTGTTAGACAAAATTCCAGCATCAACCAGCCAAGGTAGTATTCTTGAAAGCAGGCACTTCATAAAGACTTTGTATACAGATGGCAATAGTGAGATGTCCCTCCATGTTGAGGGGTCTTCTGGTACATTGTCTTTCTTCGGTATTCTGTAAATGAGTGCTCCCTTACATGAACTAGGGACTTTACCATTAATCAAACAGGTGTTAAATATGCTTTTCAATATGTAGCAGGATGTTTGCCTAGTGGCTTTCAGATTCTCATAAGTAACACCATCTGAGCCGCTGGCTTTGTTATTGGGCAGATTTACAATTACTTTCTCAATCTCTTCTATTGTAAACGCCGATGTAGACGGCAACGACTCAGTCAATGTATTGTCTAAGTCATCATTCCACGGGGGTAATTCAAGCGTGATAGTAGTCGGGTCAGCTGTGAAGAAACACAGAGTGCTTGTGTAACGGGGCTGACGAGACGTGAGACGTGCGGATCCATGTGCAAGTTTTTATTAGGCAGAGACGTGGTCGTACAGGCAGGGTCGAAACAATGGCAAACAGGTATGGCAGAGACAAGACAAAGAGTAATCCTGGGGCAAGCAAAGGTCGACGATCGGCAACAGTATCCAGTGGGCAAGGCAGAGAGATAATCCAGGCAACACGGGCTAGAATCCAATGGGGTGCAATCAGAGTCCAAACGGCAAGGCAAGGGTTAATCCAGGGAAACACAGGCTAGAACAAACACGGGAAAACACAAACCAAACAGGCAGGGGAAAACTAGGAAAACAACAGGGGCTCTGTAGAGTAGCTACGGCTATGGGAGCAGTACACGCATACAATACTCGGCAGAGAGGCAGAGAAAGTCCAAGGCTTATAAAGAGTGTGTGATCAGTATGTGCGTGGGATCAGGTGTGCGTGTGATTAGTGCAATGAGTGATTGGTGACAGCTGTGATCAGTGTTGGATGATGGGAAATGGAGTCCATGTGGTGTGTGGTGAGAAAGTCCATGTGGTGAGCGAGTGACCTCTGGTGGTGAATGGACGGAAGTGCAGACCAGATTCGTGACAGCTTGTAATTTAGATGCGTTTGGCAGAAAAGAGGAAAATGATAGAAATTTTCATTTTCTCTGATGCCACTTGGCTTATGGTGGTTCAGTCATTAGTCCAATGAGAAAAATGGTTTAACCAGACCATAGATAATCCAGACCCAGAGAAGCTAGCCTGGATTGCATGCTGAGGTGCTCTTTTGGCAAAATATGTGGATTTCTCTGAGCGAAAAAGGCTATATATCCCTGAAGATAAAAGCAGGAAGAAAATAGGTAACACTTTACAATAAGGTTCATTAGTTAACTACATTAGTTAACATGAACTAATAATGAACTGCACTTATACAGCGTTTATTAATCTTTGTTAATGTTAATTTCAACATTTAATAATACATTAAAATCTTGTTAACATTAGGTAATGCACTGTGAACTAACATGAACTAACAATAAACATCTGTATTTTTATTAACTAACGTTAGCGAAGATTAGTAAATACAGTAACAAATGTATTGCTCATGGTTAGTTCATGTTAGTTAATACATTAACTAATGTTTAACTAATGAACCTTATTGTAAAGTGTTACCAGAAAATATAAGCAGAAAGCATCTGGTTTATTCAGACAACGGTCAAGCCAGCCGCTACCTGGATTTTGCTGCACGTCTGTATGTGGAATTACAGTACGGATACACAGAGTGGCCAAAAAACTGACGAAGACGTACATTTCAACAGTTATTAATGAAATGTTTTTTGTTGGTTTGATTGCTTCTGTAAGATTCACGAATTGGCCCAACGGAGGTATCCCAATGGCTTTTTGGCTTTTGGTATGAATATATTCCCATAACAATGACAAAATTCGCTTTTACAAGATGCATTCAAAACTTACAGTCTCTCACTTCCGCCAATATTGGGAGGTGCAAGATTCGATGGCTAACATTACCAGATAATCCGTGCCGATCGAGGTGCTTGACAAGGTTTTTGCTCTGATTCTCGGGAGGGGAAAATCAGGGCTAAATTGGGCTAAAACTCCTGTAGTGTGAGCCCGGCTTAAAGGGGTCATCGGATGCCCATTTTCCACAAGTTGATATGATTCTTTAGGATCTTAATGAAGAGTCTATAACATACTTTGGTTAAAATTTCTCAATGGTAGTGTAAAACAACACCCTTTTTACCCTGTCAAAATCGGCTTTGCACGCAGCAAGCCATTTTAGTGCATGTACCATTAAATGCTAATGAGCTTATTACATCCAACAACAAAGCACCTCAATCGCTTAGGAGACATTCTTGTCTACTCCTGCTCTGTTGGTGAAACAATGGTGGACTGATGACAGCTCACTCAGGGCGGGGCTAAGGTAAAGCGCTACTGTCAATCAAACAATCATGGGAAAGGCCTGTCAGTGTGATGTCACAGATGGGCATCTGAGAATGGCTTGATATGAGAAAGGGGGAATGATTTAACGAAAAAAAAAAAAAAAACACTGGGTGGATCTTTATCATTATAGGGTGGTTGTGTACACACAGTGCCAACACCCATTTAATTTTAATTTTGTTTATTTATAAAGCACAAATAAACCCAACAAGAGTTGACCACTGTGAAAGGAAGAAAGGTAAAATAAAAAAAGAATAATAATAAAAGTGATACACTGAATATAAGTTGAAATGAGGCAAGAGTAAAAAAAATACCACTAACTAAAATCATATACAGAAGATGCAGATCTCACAGATAAGGGAAGACTGTTCCATAGCCTAGGACTGGCCACTGCAAACGCACGGTCACCTTTCAACTTCAGTCTTGATCTTTGATATGACAAAACTGTCTGAGGATCGCAAGCATCTGGCAGACCTACTCACATTTACAAGTTCTGACAAATAAAAAGGTGCCAGACCATTTAAGGACTTAAAAACAAACAGCAGAATTTTAAATTCAACTCTATAATAAACTGGCAACCAATTAAGAGACATTAACATCGGAGTAATGCGTTCTCGTTTACAAACTCCTGTTAAAAATCTGACTGCATTTTGAACCATTTGAAGCCGTGACATGGAGGATTGGGTTAGCCCAATATACAAGGAGTTACAATAGTCCAAACGTGATGAAACAAAAGCATGTATGACTCTTTCAAGATCTTTAAAAGATAGAAAAGATTAAACTTTTGACAGAAGTTTAAGATGGAAAAAACATGACTTAACTACTAAGTTAATATGTTGGTCAAACTTTAGGGAGGAATCAAAAAGAACTCCCAAACTGTTTTACCGTTTAAATAACCACAGGTAAAATTTGGTTTTCCTTTACCCACAGATGGTCCAAAGACAGTTGCTTCCGTCTTACCTTCATTTAAATGCAAAAAAAATTGGACATCCAAGATCTTACATCAGCTAAACATGCAAGCAATGTTTCTAAACCATTCTTGTCATTGTGTTTTAAAGGTAAATAGATTTGGGTGTCATCAGCATAAAAATAAAAGGACACTCCGTGGTTCCTAAAAATGTAACCTAATGGAAGCATGTACGGTACAGTGAAAACAAGATGGGAGCCAGAATAGAGCCTTGAGGAACACCAGAGGTAAGAGGAGCTACAGATGAAACAGCGTGTCCAATACCTACTGAAAAAATTCTGTTACTAAGATGAGATCTAAACCAGCTCAGGGCACTTCCTTTGGATGCCCACACACTTTTCAAGGTGCGATAAAAGAATGCCATGATCAACTGTATCGAATGCTGCACTCAAATCTGAAAGCACTAAAATTACTGAGGTCCCAGAGTCAAGTAGCAAAATGTCATTTAATACTCTTAAAAGAGCAGACTCAGTACTATGATTTTTCCTAAATCCAGACTGTAATTTTTCAAGAGTAGTATTTGTTTCCAGAAAACCCTGTAACTGTAATAACACAGCTCTCTCTAAAATTTTTGCAATAAAACGTAAATTTGAGATTGGCCTAAAATGCGATAAAACAGTTGCATCCAGATTAGGCTTTTTCAACAAAGGTTTCACCATTGCATGTTTACAATAATCTGGAACAACCCCAGAAAGAAGGCTCTTATTTACAATTGCTAGAATCCAGGCCCCAACAGTATCAAAAATCAGTTTAAAAAAGTGGGTAGGAACAATATCAAGAGCAGACATGGTAGGCTTCAGTTTGATGACTGAATCCATTAAACCCTGCATAGTAATCTGCTCAAATGAATTAAAAAACCTAGTAAGAATCAAAAGATCTGAAGGGTCATCGGTAGAAGAAATTATGGACTGTCTAATTGCTTCTGTTTTTTTCAACAAAAAATCTTCACACAGTTGAAGACTCTGCAAGACAGATATTGCCTGTTGGATTAAAAACAGAATTCAAGATATTAAACAAAGTCCTTGGACTATTGGTGTTTTTGGAAATTATTTCAGAAAAATAGCTGGACTTGGCAACTTTCACAGCTTTTTGATATGTTATTAAAGACTCCCGTAAGATTTCATAGGAAAACTTGGGAGTTTATCCTTTTTCCATCTACGTTCTGCTCTTCTGCAGACTTGTCTTAGACTACGAGTATTACTGTTTAGCCATGGTTCAACTTAGTTTTTTTGTTCATTCTCATAGGGGCAACGATATCTAAAGCATTGGTACACAAATAATTAAACGTGTTAAGAAACTCATCCACATTTAACATATTAGCAAGATAGTCTACAGGGAGCAAATGACAAGCCTCATTGAATGCTATAGAAAAATCATCCACAGAAGTTGGACCTAATAGGCCAACACGTGACCATTTTGCAGGTCTAATAATTTCAGTAGTATGACACGACACATTTCAGTTCAAACAACTTATAAAAGTGCATGTCGCATCTGGTGACCCCTTTAAAATTGGCCTTAAAATCCTCTAGTGCGTGGCCAGCTTCAGTTACAGTTTAAAATGGTTACATTTGATTTATAATAAAAAAAAAAAAAAAACTAAACACTACATTGGAATGGAGGAATAGTCAAAATCACAACATGTGTGTATACTTCAGTGTTACTTAAAGCCTCTTTTAATAATTACTTTAAATGACAGGTCCAACACTAAAGGTGACACGCTTCTGATTTTTTCTCCATACGAAATGACTTAAACACATACATAGTTAAATACTTTTACACACAATTGCAAATATTTAGTCAAATCTATACTCAGGCCTATTGTTTTTAAAATATGATCAAGGTCAAGTAGTAAGTAAAATGTGCTGCCACTGAAGTGACTTTATTAACAATCAGTATCCCATACTTTCTTCCTGAATCTTTCCATGTCTCCATATTCAAGGAGCAGTGTGTCATGCATCTTTTGAGATACTTGAACATTGTCATCCAGTCTTGTAAACTGCCTTCTTTGGAGTCGAATTCACTTTAGGTCGCACTGACTCTTCTACATGATGCCTTGTGTTCGGTTATCTTGAGTGAAGTTCTGAAAATTTAAAGTACATCTCTAACCTGTTGGCATTCTAAGGAACAACAAAAAATATGGTTGAAAAAAAAAAAAAGATATTTCTTGCAAGACTTTACCTATTTCTTTGATTTTCTGACTTTGTTATAGAGCTTACTCAAATTCTGGTATACTGGGCTTGTCCCATGACGTCCTAGATCCCCTAAAGACCATTTAAAGATTGTAAAAGTACTGGACATTGCTTAATACATTGCTTGATAAATAGTTTTCTTAAATTAATTAAACTTATTAACATGACTTAAACCTACCCAGCATCATTCCAGACCACAGGGTGGCATGCGGGAGGAAGTATTTGTCCAAACTGGAAAGGAATGTTGGTGTGTAATAAATGTTGGAATCACCATCAAGTTTAAGTGGTGCACTATTGATTGTTTTTCTGAAATGATCCATGAGTGGTGTGGTCCTAACATCATGCTGAAAAACAATTGCAATTATGTCAGACAAATTTCTAATGTATATGCTTAATGAATTATTAATCATTTATTTTGTTCAATGTTAATCTGGCTCAGCTAAGACTGTCTGACATGCAGGATACATCCTGGACAGGTGCTGACTGAATCACAAAACTCAAACAGAATTTAAACTTTAACCTAGATGTCTACTCTGCAGTTGGTTCAGACCACCAACAAGGCCAAGCAGGTCTGGTTGGTTTTTATTATACAGTATACTGTATGTATTATAGTTGTGAGGCCATGTGCTGAAACGCATTGTAACTGTAACATTATTTAATACCTTGTAGTCTTCAGCAATGATGATTTTCTCATCTAGTTCAAAGGTACCCCTTTGTTGCAAAAGAAATTGCAGGTTATTGTAGTGCTTCGCTACATTTGCTCCACTGCAAGGAATGCAAAAAAGGACCGCTGAACTACAAACCACCTCATCCATCTCTTTCAGTGTTGAACAACATGCAAGGAAGCCAAATATGTGCATTGCCAGTGTGTAGTGTTTGGGAATTCTACAAAGAAAGCAAACAAAAACACAAACATTATTATTGTACATTTCATTTCAAACTGTATGTAAAGTGATCATACCCCATAAATACATACTGTTTTTTGCAAAGATCCTTGGCATTCTTCATGGTGTGACTTAAAGGGGTCATCGGATGCAAAATTCACGTTTCAAGTTGTTTGAACATAAATGTGTGTGTACACATCCATTCTATAATGATAAAAATACACCCAATGGTTTTTTAAAAATCCCTGTTTTAAAATTATTTTTCTCAAATCGGGCTGTTCTGAGATTCCTGTCAAAATGTAGATGTCTCAGATTAAGCGTCCGATTGAAGTGCTTAGTTGTTGGATGTAATAATGAATAAAGCAGTCATCATTTACTACTGACATTTGAGCCGCTGAAGACGCAGAGGATTAACGTTACCTTCGTTTTGAAGTGAATGCGCCGATCCCCGATCTGCCTAAATGCGTCTATGCTCACACGAATCATTCGTGATCAAGCTTCATCTACAGAAGAAGTGAGTATAACTTTTTTTATGAATCTTTGCAAGTCGCCTTTCCTAATAACGTGCTAGTTAGCCAGTTTCGCGGCTAAAGTAAACAGTACTGCTCGTCACCCCACGGAAGAGAGGGGCGGGTCAGCAGAGCTCATTAGCATTTAAAGCAACAAGGACTAAAAAAACGGCTTGATGAAAACAGAGCTGATTTTGACAGGGTAAAAAAGGTGTTTTTTACACTACCATTGAGAAATTTTAACCAAAGTATGTTATAGACTTTTCATTAAGACCCTAAAGAATCATATCAACTTGTGGAAAATGGGCATCCGATGACCCCTTTAAACATCTGAAGAATGGGGAGGTCAAATGTTTTTGTATTGGATGCTGTCCAGTAATTAAGAGAATGCAGAATGTAATGGAAATGGAGTGCAAAAGCACAAGGGATCCATCATATATTATCATGACCGGCCTTTTGATTGCCACATTTCCATACATCCCCATGAGATCAGTCTGAAAAGCCTGCAGAAAATATGTCACAGATGCTGTGGTGTGGTTGCATGTGACATAGGTTGCCACAGGTAAAGTTGATGCACCCTTGGATGGATTTCTAACAACCAGCTCATAAACATAGTATGGTGGGCTTTCTGCAGTCTTCTATTGAATTAAACTCCCAGTCACATCCAAGTCATTCTTACACCTTTTGTAGAACACAGAGAGTGTGTTCTTTGACCACAGCATAACTCCTTTGGGCTGCGACATCACCTTCTGCAGGACATCATTGTCTGTGCCATGTTGTTGGTCAATCAGTTGTTGTTTTAAACTTGTGAACTCATCAGATTACAAATTACTAGATATACGGACATGTTTATAATATATTAAGCTGACTACTGTCCTTTATTTTCCTTTACTTTCAACTATCCTTTATTTTATCTTTACTTTTACTTGTACTGCTTATTGGGTGACATTCCATATATTAATATCACAAATGTGTTGATACAGCCAAACTACAGAGCTGGAACATTAAAGCCTTCACGGACAGAGCAAAGTGATGAACAACTGGCTGTGTTAAAAAACGTAAAGTATTTTCTCCAGAGAACTCTTAACGCAGACCTAACTACAACAACAAATAACACTTTTTGTACTGTAATATTTCTCTTTATAATGATTTCTTCAGTTGTTTAGATATTTCTTTTACCAAATAATGTTGTTGTATAGTACAGAAAAATGAAACATTTAAACACTTAACTTTTTATATTACTCGCATTATAATGAATATGCAATGACTTGCTCCAGACATGCTGAAGTGTTTAATTAATTAAATTTGCCATTGTATTATGATTTGAGTATTTGTTACACTTAATAGAATAAGTACGGTTATCCGTTTCACTTACAGAAGCACAATCTGATTCCAAGTTATCTGTTAGAGGACTACAGAGGACATCACTGTCAGCCTTTGTCTCCTGCACATCCTGGAAAGACGGAGATGGTGGAGTCGTTTCTCAAAGTCTATGTTAGATAAAGTACACCAAATGGAATGCAAATTAAAAATAAAAAGTCACCAGATTGAAAGATGGACATTCAGCCTCTTCTTTGTGGCATGGAGGTAAATGACCATCTTAAGTATTTGAATGTTTAAAAAAATTAATAAATTAGAAGTTACATTTCCCTGAAAATGGAGTTGACCGTGTGTGTGTGTGTGTGTGTGTGTGTGTGTATATACACATCAGTATATATGAAAATGTGTATTTTTCAATTAAAGACCACTTATAGATTTAATATGGGCTGCTTTTGGTGTTTGACACTTTTTTTTATTGGCCATTTTGTGTTTCAAGAAAAATGTATAATGTTTCTCTCTATTTAACAACAAACAAGTCGAAAGACGACTTCCCTTACTGATCACATCTCTTGCGCAGCTGGATGCTGGACTCATGAAAAATAATCACGTTGTTTGTATTCATCAAAACTGATTTACTGAAGTCAAAACATGGCCAGAGTTGGCGTTGGCGTGAGCGACGAGCCGGCAGAGGATTGCGTAGCCTTCCTCGAACAGTTGTGTTCACGATTTCTGCTTTACTTAACGTATACTGTGAGGGTCGCTGTGACTGCATGATGACAGCAGGCCTGCTGTTTTATCAGTCAGTGGTTAGCAGAAACGGGACACATAAATTAAGCCCAATATACGGGACGTCCCGGCTAATACAGGACAGGCAACCCTAGTCTTAACACACAAACTGTTATGTTTCCTGGGCCCATAACCTGTTAGCAGAGTACCCAAATTACACATGGAATACGTGTACTTTTCCCATCATCCAGTCCCACTGACTGCCA
Source organism: Onychostoma macrolepis (assembly GCF_012432095.1). NCBI lineage: Eukaryota > Metazoa > Chordata > Actinopteri > Cypriniformes > Cyprinidae > Onychostoma > Onychostoma macrolepis. The sequence continues at coordinate 36,412,392 of NC_081163.1, forward strand.
CTTTTCATTTAAATGAAATGTGACACATGACATGCACTTTGCAGCATGATTGCCTGTCCAGCAGGGTAACAGAACAGCAAGACTGGGAAAACAAATATAAATAAGAGCATAATACATACAGTATATACATATGAACAGTTTTAAAAATATCAAAAGTAAAATGCATGTCAAATGAATAGATAAATATGAATTTTTATAGTTCAGGTTAATCTGTGGCCTAACAATGGCTTAAATTACGTACATTTTGAGTACAAAAAAAAACAATATTTTAATACATTCTAATAATTTGATTAAGGTATGAAATGTTTTAGAAACACTCCTAACTGTTTTTAACATGCAAACTCCAATGTAAATAGATTCACCTTAACTGAGAAATACACTAGGCTTTAAAGAAAGAAAATTAAACTTTATTAACATTCACTGTACATACCCAGTCCTTGCACGTGACCAAACCCGATTCACCTCACGCTTGCAATCCATAAACGTTCTTATAGATGAACCATAAAATATTCATTATTAACATACTACGCTCACATACACATTTTATGCAAATCGTTCACCTCTTCTAGAAGTATATACATTTACCTTGTCAAATTCAGAATAATGGTGCAAAACCCGGAGCACTAGTTTGCGTTTGGTGCTCTCCTCACACTGAAATCCACGCAGATGTGTCGAAACACCGTTTCTTAAAGGACACAGAACCAATTTGTGCTTAACGTTAAGTTTTGTCGATTTTCACCACTTGGCTACACTGCATAAAATGCTTTTCTTACTTATTTTTGTCTTGTTTCCAGCCAAAATCAAGAAGGATTTTCTAGACGAGTAAAAACTATTGTCTTGTTTTCAGAAAAAACATGTCAAAATTAATGTCATAGGTGTTCCACTGGAAATGACATAAATGAGTGTGAAATCATAGTACCGCTTGATAGCTATTCAAAAGAATATGGAGCCGCCTGTTCTCACGGTACTTTCATGTCATACATTGATTGAGTCTGACTTGTGAATTCATTGAAGCATTATAACAGAGTAACTGTCATTTTAACCCTTCCAGTAAAATGTAGCTGCAACATCAATGACAGCTATTAACTCGTCATAGACATATAAATACATAGACGCCCTGTTGCTGCCCCTGCTGAAATAAAACAACAGAAACAGAAGTTCTAATGGTTTCCACTAGAAATACCATCAGAAACATTAAAAACCATTAAGCGTTAACCCTTTAAAACCATCACTTAATGATTTCAGCTGCAGGAACACAAATCAAGTAGGAGGAGCAACAGGGAGACACAAACAAAGAGAATACACAGGAGGCCTGTTTGTTTTTACCCAGGTACGTTCATGTTTAGTTGGTAACTTAGGCTACACAGCTACCCTTCTCCGGAGCAGGTTTTATTCTGTGTTAGAGATCGCAAACCCAAACTGGACCAATCAGCTGTGAGCACAGAGGCATATATCTGATGCAGTGAAGCCACTCCCCCATATCTCTCGCTTCAAATTAAAGTAGTTTACAGTCAAAGAATTTTAGAGACAAAATTGCCTGACTTTTGCAGCTACTTATCTTACATAAATTATATAAATTAATGAATTATTTATAATATGTTAACCCATTTAATCCCACCTGTCACAATAGTGACCGTAAAAAAAGGTTTTCATTTATAAAGCTGTAAAAACTGACTGATGTTTTAGTGCACTTCCTGCAAATATGGAAAAAAATAAAGGGTCTCAATTAAATATGTGCAGTTTCACATGATTAATGCAAATTGTTACATGACCAGAGCAGTTTATTTCCTGTTTGCACCTTGAGAAGATGAAAGGCTAGTAAATTATATGTTAACAAAGATATGACAAAGATTTTTGATACACATTATCTTTAGGGTGTCTAGTATTAATATATGCATTCGCATATGTTTAGTTTTGTTGAGTGTGGTCATAGAGTGAGTAAACATGTTGATGGTCACAATAGTGACCGCTGGGATAACGGTGAACTTAGGTATACAATACAAATCCAATTGCAGTTGCTAGTGAAAATGACAATAAAATGTTGCAATGACAAAATATTGCACTAAATTGAAAATTTGATGTTATATTTTAAAAAAAAGTAACAATTTTGAAATGCGGTGATGGTTGAATTTTTGTTTTCTGTCTCAGTGTTCCTATCAATGTCGCATAAGGTTTTTTTATGCGTAGTAGTAACCTTAGAATGTGATCAAACAGTTTAAAATAGCTGAGCTGAGATATATAACAATATATAAGCACCGCAAACATGGATTTCAGTGCACACAGAACTGTTTGCGTTTTAACTCACGAGATTTTTTGCATGCTCTTTTTCAAACAGTTCTAAACAGTTGCAAACAGTTCTGTGCTCCACATTCCTAACCCAGCACTGTCGGATTACTTATTACTATTATCAGCCCAAATTGGGTCAAATCAAGCCAGCTTTCAGTTTGTACAAAACTGAATGAAGCCATTTTACTGACATTGACAGTGAAGTAATACTTAAGATTGCTTACCTTCGACATGCCACGCCTGTGTGGTACTGAGATCCCACATCAACTCCACTTTTCTTTAACAAATCAATACTTCGTTCAGATGACACAAAGGGCTATGTTGATGAGTCTCTTGATTCGCTTAAAGTTGTCTTCATTTATGTGTCTCACCATCAAGTTCATTGGGCCAGATGAAGGGTTATTGGCAGCCCATTTAGCCACCATGCATGCTATGTGCTGTCGACTTTTATTGTGAGCTTCTAGGGCTTGTTTACTGTAATTGTTGGTTACGACGGAGAAGGCGCCAGACTTGTCTGCCTTTGTTTGAAACTGACGGCAAACTGTGCAAAACATTACCTCTTTGTCTTCGTCATGTTTTACCCATGGAAACGTCTGCTTCCAAGAGGTTAGAAACAGACTTTTTCCTTTCACCTCATAATTGGAAGCTACTGCCATGTTGCTGTCTCTTCGTTGTATTTGTTACCAGGTGACATCATTAAATCAACAGCGTTCACAAGGTAAGAGAAGCCGAAATGCACAAACAGTGTCATATCTACTGTAAACATGATTGACACAACGTGAGTCCGTATTTTTTAACGTGTGAAAATTTTGGACGAGAATTTCAGACACAATTTGCAAAGACCTTTAGTCTCTCTGTGATGGTGACAGCTCCCTTAACTAAACTGTAACATTTCATTAGGTATGCATGTATGTCTTGTTTGTTGAATGACAACAGGACACTCTGGATGAGTGCCCAGCTATAATCAGGCTCAATCTGTTGAGTTTCCCTGTCTTTGTGACGGTCTGATACAACCAAAAAGAAACATTTGGTATTGTGTGGTCATTTGGAAATGGCTCATCTTGGCTGTGTCCTGTTAAGCTGATTCTGTTTCCATAGTTGCTCATTTGTTCATCACCTGCTCTTAGTTCTGTTGATCAGCCCTGCATGTATTTAAGTCTTTATTTAGTCTCATCAATGTTTTATATCCGGGGTGTCCAATCCTGCTCCTGGAGGGCCGGTGTCCTGTAGAGTTTAGGTCCAACCCCAATTAAACACACCTGAACCAGCAAATCAAGGTCTTACTAGGCAGACTAGAAACTTCCAGGCAGGTGTGTTGAGGCAAGTTGGAGGTTTCCTTTGTGGATTAATAAAGAAGTGTTCCTTTTGGATATTCTTCATCATTGTGTAGTTATTGCAACCATTGCTGCCAGATTTGTGAAAAGTAAAAGAATTAAGTAAGAATTATATACACTCTTTGCTAGTTTTGACTAAACACAACTATTGAACAGTTCCACTGTTGCCCAGGAAAAGATACAAATCATACCACATAACACACACTGACTTTTTGGAGGGCATTAATCACTATTGGTAGAGATACTGCTAGAGAAACCACTTCTCCTGATACGCCAGTAAAGGACCAGGTCTTAATTTCTGTGAAATAATATGGAAAGAAAAATAAAACTGGGGAGAGAGAATGCCTTTAAATTCTAAAACATACATAGATATGTTCTCGAATGGCTCTGTCAAAAATAATAAGGCTAGTTATATTTGAGTTCAATAATATTAATATTAATATTAATAAGACTAATTTGAGGCTGTTTTGTGAAACTTCCTTGGCTCACCCCCTCCATCCAGCACCTTAACTGCTGGTGCAAAAGGTTCCAAAATCAGCTTTAGGATGCATGGAAACTGCCTTCGGAGGAGGGATCAAAACATTGTGCCAAGGTAAACAGTTCAAGGTAAATTCAGGATTAATAAATAGTTACATTAGACAGCTGTCAGCTGTGTGCAAAATTATTAGAACACTGATAATAAATACTGAATACTTGGTGGTACTCTTAGAATTTTAAATGAGAGCGGGTGAAATGCTGTGAGATGGAGTGATGGGGAAAAACCTTGACATTTAGTGACTTCACTGTAAAGAAAAAAAAAAGAATTATATGTGTGTGTGTGTGTATTAGGGGTGTCAACGTTATTAATCGCAACCCCCAATTAATCGCATGTAACGCATGCGATTAATAAAAAAATTTTAACACGTTAATATTTTTTTGACGCAGATAAATCGTTTGATAAGGTTTGACCCCAACTTCCCGTCATCGCAGCGCGGAAGGTTATCTATCATTGTGTGATGAGGGTACAGCACCAGTGTTGCCAGGGTAACGATAGCGGCACAAGTGGGCTATTTTGAAAATACAGTCGCGGGAAAAATTACAGAGCCGTGGTTTGCGGTTTTTTGGACTACTTTTATAATGTACCGCGGCCGCCCAAAGTGTAGACAAATAAAAATTAAAATAGATCCTTTTACTAATGTGTATTATACTTGAAATGTATACCTGGCAACTTAAGAACAGAGAGGTGGTTAACATCACAAACAACGTGAGTTTCAGCAGAGCATACATGTTAAGGCTTTTACACAGCAGAAATACACATGACAACAGCCACTATAGATTATATACGATAATAAACACACGATTACGATAGATATGGTCTGTATGTGATTTTTTTTTAAAAATGAATGTGTACGTCTGAAATGCTAATTTGTGCAGCGATTATAAAAGGCTATAAATAGCATATTTTAACAACAGTAAACGACCAAATTCCACATGTGATCGCAAAAGGAAGTTATTACAAACATTCAATGGTGATTTGAAGTGAGTTCTGAGTAAAAGTGTACTATTAATCTCATTAACTGTCTTATGTGGCATGATGCTAATGTTAGCTCTAATGCAGCTGCAGAACAGGTCCAATTCTTCTTCATAATGCATTTTGTCATAATACTTCATGTAAGGTCGCAAGAAATGTTTTGTTGTATTTATTCAGAAATACTTTTGATAATAGTTGGGTAAATGTATACTGGGATTGAAACGATGTGGCTTGGTAAACGTTTTATTGCCAGTTTAAAGGCTGATAATGGCTGAATAAAAACAAAGGAATAATGATAAAAGAATAATAAGAATTATGTCTCATACCTGGCGGAGGTTTCCTTAAACTAGTTTGTCATGCATTTCTTTTTCAACACATTTAGAGGTAAATCCTAGTATTTTAAATTTGTGATTAATCAAAGTCCACGACTGTGATTAACGCGATTACATTTTTAATCGACTGACAGCACTATTGTGTGTATATGTGTGTATATATATATATATATATATATATATATATATATATATATATATATATATATACAGTATATATGTATATGTGTGTATATAGATTATTTTTCTTGTCCCTTTGGCAGATATTTTTCCTGGTTTTAAAATGCCCCTATTATGCCATTTTTAAGGTTGCTAATATTGTTTTTTGAGTTTCCTAAAACAGGTTTACATGCATCCAAGGTCAAAAAAAAGTTTAGTTTTCTCAAAAAATAGCTTTAATTTTACCTCATTTCTAAATGATTCCTAAACGACTCGTGCGAAGAATCAGTCTCTCTAAGGCCCCGTTTACACTAGTGCGTTTTCGTTTTAAAACGCATAACTTTTGCTACGGTTACGCCTATCGTTTACACTACTCTGGTGTTTTCGAGGTCAAAAACGGAGACTTTTAAAAACGCTGCAGACCCTGTTTTAGTTTGAAAACTCCGGGGTTGTGTTTCAGTGTAAACGGACCAAAACGGAGACTTTTGAAAACGATGGTGTGGCTGCCCACATTCGCACTGCGAATCCTTGACAACCGTGTAAACAATAACATCATGCTCGTTATTGTACTCATAGATATGTATGTATATCTATGGTTAGATTCCCCATTCGACCACTCCAAGCACGCAGACGCGTCCGCCATCTAAATAATAGGGAATAGTCTCGGGTTACTTGACTGTAACCCTGTTCCCTGAAAAAGCGGGAACGAGATGCTGCGTTCAAAGCTCTATTGAGAACATTTTTTGTTCAACCGGTTGTTGAAGCACGTGTGTCAAACACGCCAAACTTTGGCTTAAATAACCTCGGTTAGGTGACGTCACTCGTTTACGAACACCTGGAGGTTATAAATAGATGTGACGCGGAAACATCCTCAGGTCAAACTTTTGTCTGAAAGGACGTCCAGTCATGCTTACAGTGCGGCACTGAGGCGCAGCATCTCATTCCCACTTTTTCAGGGAACAGGGTTACAGTCAAGTAACCCGAGATGTTCCCTTATCAAAAGCTACTCTCGATGCTGCGCTCAAAGCGCTATTGGGAACGAGAATACCAACGCCGCCGCACTGGTAGTGTCTGGACCCCCAACGTTGTGTAGTGTGTGCGCACAAACATTGACGAGGTCTCAGACATGACTCTGGGATGTCGACTCAAGGACATGCGAGCCCGGAGTAACATGAACATCCAAACTATAGAATCTAACAAATGTGTGAGAGGACCAACCTGCTGCATCACAAACTTGCTGCAAGGGGACACCTCTTGCCAAATCCATTGAAGATGCAATCCCCCTGGTTGAATGGGCCCTTACACCTAGAGGCGAAGCTTGACCACGCGCCTCATAGGCTAGGGCAATAGCACCCGTCACCCAATGTGACATAGTCTGTCGAGTGGCAGCCGCCCCCCGGTTGCGGCCTCCATAACATACAAAAAGCTGCTCCGACTTACGCCACTGGTTAGTGCGGTGGACGTAAACCTGGAGAGCATGTACTGGACACAGTAAGGGAAGTTTCTCTTGCTCCGGTGTCATGAACGGCGGAGGGCAGAAGGCTTTGAGAACGACTGGATTTATGGTCGAGAATGGAACCTTTGGAAGATAACTAGGGTGAGTATGCAAAATAGCTTTTACCAGCCCAAGGGCAAAATCTAGGCAGGATGGCGAGACTGACAGAGCCTGCAAATCCCCAATTCTCTTCAGAAAAGTAATAGCTGTTAGAAAAAAACATCTTTAGGGTCAGAAACCTGACAGGCGCTGACTCTAGTGGTTCGAAAGGGGTGTCCACTAAGCCCTCAAGCACTATAGCAAGGTCCCATGAAGGAACTGTCGCTCTAGTGGGTGGCCTCAACCGCTTAGCTCCTCGATTGAAGTGCGCAACTAGAGGGTGTTTTCCCACCGAAACCCCATCAATCAGAACATGGCAAGCCGAAATGGCGGCCACGTAAGTTCTGAGAGTATTAGGACATGTGCCCAAGGACAGTTTTTCTCGCAGAAACTCCAGTATTGAAACGATCTGGAAGTGAACTGGATCTGTATGGTATGTCGTACACCAACTTTTGAAAACGCACCATTTGATGGCATAAGTTCTTCTAGTGGAGGGAGCCCTAGCGCTTAGAATAGTCTCTATTACATTGCTGGAAGGCCAGCATCTCTTAGTTGGTCCCCCTCAGGGGCCAGACGTGAAGGTTCCAGAGCTCGGGCCGGTGATGAAATATTGTCCCCTGTGCCTGAGAGGGAAGGTCCCTCCTCACCGGAATCGCCCACGGCGAGCTGTCGAGGAGAGATATTAGATCTGAGAACCATATTCTGGTCGGCCAACGGGGCGCTATCAGTAAGAGGTGAGACCCCTGTTGACGGACCTTGGCCAGGACTCCCGGGAGCAGAGCAATCGGAGGAAATGCATAAAGACGCAGTCTGGGCCACACATGGGCCATCGCGTCCAGACCCAGGGGAGCTGGATGAGTCAGAGAGAAGTAGAGGGGACATTGTGCTGTCTCCTGTGAAGCAAAGAGGTCCACCTCTGCTTCGTAAAATCTTTCCCAGATTTGACTGACTGCTTCGGGGTGGAGTTTCCATTCCCCGTGTATCACAGCTTGTCTGGACAGCAAGTCTGCTCCCACATTCATATGCCCGGGAATGTAAATCACCCTGAGGGACAGGAACTTCTTCTGTGCCCAAAGTAGAATCTGCTGCGCTAGCTCGTTCAAGTGGCGCGACTGCAGTCCGCCCTGACGATTTATGTAAGAGACTACCGCCGTGTAGTCCACCCGCACTAGGACATGGTAGCCTCTTAACTGCTGGAGGAAGTATTTCAGGGCCAGAAATACAGCCTTCATTTCGAGGCAATTGATGTGCCATTCGAGAAGATGACCTCTCCAGATCCCTTGGGCTGGACGGCCATCTAAGACCGCTCCCCAACCCATGAGGGATGCGTCTGTCGTTAGCATCTTGCGACGACAACACGGACCTAGAGTGGGACCCAAAGTCAGAAACCGGGGTCTGAGCCACATAGATAGGGTACGAAGCCCCCGGCACGTAACCCTTATTTGCCTCTGGGGATTGGCCCTTGGATGAAATCCCCTGGCTCTGAGCCACAACTGAAACGATCTCATGTGCAGGAGGCCCAAAGGTATCACCATGGATGCAGGTGCCATGAGACCTAGCACTCTCTGAAAGTGGTGAACCGTGACTTTCTGGCCTAGCTTGATGTTCTTTAGGGTGTTTAGAATGGATTCGACGCGTGCAGGAGACAGCTGTGCCCGCATTGCGATCGAATCCCATACGACCCCCAAATACGTTGTCCTCTGAGCAGGAGAGAGAACGCTTTTCTTGGCGTTGAGTCTCAACCCCAGAGATTCAAGATGAGCTAGGACGACACCCCGATGTTGAAGCGCTAGCTCCTGAGACTGAGCCAGAATCAGCCAATCGTCTATGTAGTTAAAATGCGGATGCCCTGGAGTCGTAGAGGAGCCAGAGCTGCATCCATGCATTTGGTGTATGTGCGGGGTGACAAGGCTAGGCCGAACGGAAGAACCCGATACTGGTAAGCTTCGCCCCCGAAAGCGAACCTCAGGAACTTCCTGTGTTGTGGCAATATTTCTATTTGAAAATAAGCGTCCTTTAGATCGATTGTCACAAACCAATCCTCAGATTGGATGTGAGAAACAATCATCTTGATTGTCAGCATTTTGAACTTGTATGTTCTGAGGTAGCGGTTCAACCCGCGAAGATCTAAAATCGGACGCAACCACCCATCCTTCTTGGGAACGAGAAAATACCGGCTGTAATAGCCTGACTGTCTGTCTGGCAGGGGAACACATTCTATGGCCCCTTTGTCCAGCAGAGTTTGCAATTCCTGTGTCAACAAATGCGCTCGTTCCGGTTTCACGGAAGTGGAGACCACGCCGTTGAAATGCGGAGGATGATACACAAACTGAATCCTGTAGCCTCTCTCAACGGTCCTTTGAACCCAGGGGGAGATATTTGGCAGTAGCTTCCATGCAGCTCTCTTTTTGTGCTTCACGCCTCAAAGGAACCAGACCTTGAGCACGGCGGGAAGGAAACCTCACAAATGCCTCCTCATAGCGTTTTGCCTCCCGAAACCTAGTGGCGACGGTGTTGACGGCGTCGCCAAATAGGCCGAAAGGTGAGATGGGGGCATCAAGGAGGAAAGCACGGTCTTTATTCTTGATGCCCGTGAGGTTGAGCCACAGATGTCCATGTAAAACCATGGCAGCCATAGAATGGCCGATGGCACGGGCCGTCTGCTTGGTCGCACAGAGAGACAAATCTGTGGCCCGTCGAATTTCTAAAAACGCCTCTTCATCAATTGACCCGCCTGTGCTCAAATCTTTCAGCAGGTCAGCCTGGTATGCTTGCAAAACTGCCATAGTGTGCAAAGCAGCACCAGCCTGACCCGCTGCTTGAATAGCTTTCCCCACCAGTGAAGATGTTACTCTGCATGGCTTGGTGGGGAGAGTTGCTTTCTTTAATGATGATGAGCTCCCAGGAGAGAGATAGCCCGCGAGCATCTCTTCAATCTGGGGCATCATCATATAGCCCTGTGCCTTTGCATCAATGATAGTCGAGTAGATCAACTTCGATGGCACAAAAACACGGGACGAATACGGTCTGTTCCATGAACGAGTTACCTCGTCATGGAGGTCACCGAAGAAGGGGAGAGACCGTCGCTGAGGTCCCTCCCCCCGACCACCCGACAGATATCTGTCGTCTAACTTTGAGCGTTTGGAGGTCTCTTGCTCCTGCGGCCAGTCTAGATGTAATCGATCGACTGTTCGAGTAACCACCTCGAGTAACTCCTCATAAGCTTTTTCATCACGAGAGGAGCGCTCTGAGGTGGCACTTTCCACCTCCCCAGAAGCAAGAGATGAAGTCTCCTCGGCCCGTTCAGAAGAAGCGCCAAAGCGTGCTTGAGAAACGGACACGAGGGCTTCATGATCCGGCGAGAGAGCGAGAGAAAGGGGCAGGTCCGTCTCACATGCCTCGGCCAGATCGACACGCGATCCCCACGAGCTTCTAAAGAAGGCGAGCCGCGCACAAAGCACTTTGATCGAGAGGAGATCGCAGTGCTCGCACTCGCCCTCGAGCCCCAGGATCGCGTGCTCTTCCCCCAAACACTCAAAGCAGAAAGCATGGAGATCTTCGTCGGAGAGCTGCCTCTCATGACATCTCTCATGACCTGCTATAGTGAGTAGTTGTTTTTTATATATATATCTATATCTGTTGGGTGGGTGATGATTAGCTTACAGTGAACTAACCAAATGCTTTCTATGGTCTTCATGGAGGTTGCAATGGAGGGAAAATAATTCCAACTGAGATTAAACAAACTTGTTTGCCAAAAGGAGCAGACTAGAATGTTTGCCACTCTCTCATTTTTGTTTTCATAAAAGTTGATGTCAGCGATCTTCAAGAAGTTTATCATACAGAGAACATTAACGGCAAACAGAATAGCAGGAAAACTTCATAATATTCAACCTCAACATGATTCTTCTGGAAGAACAGACTACTGAGAGCTTTCATGAACAGAGACATTCTGAGCTGAATATATGAAAACAACTGAATTGTTGTCACAAGATTATTACTAATAATTTTTATTTTATTATAATGACAAACACAATGTACAAGAGCGGCACAAATCAGCAAGTATTATGTCAGCTGTGTCAAGTGCAGAATGGGTTACAATTTGCTTTATATATGCTTTTAAAATGCCAAAACAGGGTTTGTGCTGGCTCAAGCTGTTATAGTCAATCTGGCCATAACTGCATCATATACAATTTAAATCAGGCCAGTCAATGGATGGTTTTAATTATCACAATGAAGGATGTCTTAAAAAGTGATAAGACGTGGATGCAATGATTTATCCATCACTAGAATGTCACAGTGACATCAGTCTGACTCAAAACTCTCTCAAGCAATTTTTTTCAATTATTAATATGTCAGTGTGGACATTCATTACTATCGATTTGATCTCATAACTAGACAAAATAACATAATGCCCTTGCAGCTGTTTGATTTCGTCAGCATTTTGGCTGCAGTTCTGGAGGAACAGGAAGCTAAACTCAATAAAATCACAGTCACTGCATTTTTTATCAGCTGCAGTTTCAGGAGTGTTTGGCATCTTTCTCTATATTACATTACAATGCGATTTTTAATTTACTTTGTCTATTTTTAACCTCTCCTAGCAATCAGAAAATGCTAGTAACTGTCAAATCTGTGTATATCTGTATATCTATGTGTGTTTATATTTACACTTTGCAACCAGCAACCTGTACATTGTATTTACAGTATTACACTGTATTACAGTACACATTTTATCAGTTTATGCATTCCTCCAAATCAAACCCAAGCATTTGTTTAATTAATTAATTAATTAAAAATGTCATCTAATAATATTTTTGATTGGATTTAAAGGAGTAAAACATTGTCACAGTTGTCTCTTTTGAGAGAACTTTTTTTTCCCCTTAAATGAATCTCAACATACCTGCAACTTTTTAAAAAAAGTTAATATTATTAATTATTCACAACATTATAATAGTATTAAATGTATTTGTTTTGCATTAATTTGTTTTATTATTAATTTTATATTTAATATTTATACGTAATTTGTCGTTACATATTTTGTCTATATGTTAAAGGCCAACATTTGTAAATAGATTAAAACTACTATGTTCTACATTTACATTTAAATTGCATTTATTCATTTAGCAGGTGCTTTTATCCAAAGCGACTTACAATTAAGGAATACAATAAGTGATTCATCATAAAGAGGCAAATAAATGCAGGAAGCGCTTGCAATATAAAGTTCCAGGCATTGTTCAGATTAGTACAAACTAGGGAGAGATTAAGGAAAGAGAAAGCAAAAAAATAATTTTTTTAAGATGAAGTCAAATAGTGACGAAAGAGATGAGTTTTCAGGTGTCGGTGATTCAGCATTCTGGATAGGGGTGGGAAGTTCATTCCACCAGTTCTTTAATAAGCAGTTATAGGCTAATATTTGGTGGATGGAGCTACAACAATAAAATTGTGCATAACACCCATTCAGCAAAAAGTGGCTCTGTTTTCGAGAATAACTTGCATAAGATCTTGCGATTTTGAGTCTGTTCTCCTCTCACAAGGGATGCAAAATATGTAGCTCAAAACAGGCATCGTCCTCCAGAGGGTGCTGCTGCAAGCCTCCTTTGTACAGCATTCAAATCTCGAGACAAATTTGATTTTAAGGATTATATTTGTGCGATAGAAATTATAATCGTCTTTAGTTTGGCTGCTTGATGTGTTTATGGAAATCCGCCCTGTCAATCTTTATATAAATGACAAAATAATCCTGATCCAGTACCCGGCTGTGATTGGTCCATCCTGAGCAGCGCTGAGGAAAGTAACACGCACCACGTGACAGCGGGTCTGCTTTCTTCTTCAGCAGAATAGATTATTTCTAATTAATTACGATTAATATCTTAATAATAACAGCGAGAAGCTTGATGCGAGTGACGCCGTGCAGTGAAGAGTGAAGGCAGTGAAGCGGTCACGCAGCGGACACGCCCTGCCCCCCTCCCTCCCTCCGCATCCCTCATGACAACAGCCTCAGCCTCAGCATCAGCAGCATCCTCCTCCTCCACAATCACACGAGCAGCTTCCTGCGAAACACCCCGCACCAGACACAACGACCTCATCCCAGGACCTCAGCTGCGTTTGAATCCAGACCTCTGAAGCAGACGCCGTTCTCTCGCGCTCAGGCCACTAACGCCACCGTCTCGCGCTTCGATATAAACAAAGCATTCCGCGTTCATCCGAATCCCCGTGTTATCGTGTAGCATCATGACGGACGCAGTAGCTGAGTGTAATATTAAAGTGCTCTGTCGCTTTAGGCCTCTCAATCAGGCCGAGATCCTGCGCGGAGACAAATTCCTGCCGACCTTTCAAGCGGACGACACCGTCATCATCGCGGTAATAATTCTGATTTGTGATTATTAAACCGGATTCCGCAGAAATGCGCAGCTCTTATGTTAAACGCTTAGGTAAAGTGATGCTGAGGAAGCGGCTGGCGGTGTGTCAGTATGACGTCAGCACATCTAGAGGCTGTAGGCCTCTTCATCTCCAGCGCAAAAACAGCATCCTTATTACTGGCATCTTCCTCATGACTGACCTTCTATATGTGTATATATATATATATATATAATCTTCATGTAGTGAGTGAGTGTGAATGCAGGGAGTGGCTGATGATGGCTGCAGTGTAACAATGTTTTTTGATTAAGGAAGTGTACGGTTAAAGGTGATGTAAGTATGCAGTACGTAATGCTAAAGGCTTATGTGACCCTGGAGCACAAAACCAGTCATAAGGGTCAGTTTGTTTGTTTTTAAATTGAGGTTTATACATGATCTGAACGCTGAATGAATAAGCTTTCCATTGATGCATTGTGTGTTATGATAGGACAATATTTGGCTAGGAAATATTTTTTTAAAAATCTAAATATTGAGAAAATCGCCTTTAAAGTTGTTCAAATTAAGTCATTAGCAATGCATATTACTAATCAAAAATTAAGTTTTGATATATTTACGGTAGGAAATTTATAAAATATCTTCATGGAACATGATCTTTACTTAATATACTAATGATTTTTGGCATAAAAGAAAAATGGATAATTTTGACCCATGCAATGTATTTTTGGCTATTGCTGCAGATATCCCCCAGCGACTTAAGACTGGTTTCGTGCTCCAGGGTCACATACTGGATAAATCTGAAATGACACGGTTTATAGCCTCCTCTGTGACGTGATCAGTGGCCTGATCAATACCAGAGTGAGACCAAACAATGACTCTCCTTTTTTCCCCTCGTGTCTCTTCTCTTCCTCTGTGTGGGTTTTATGGGTGTGCAGGGAAAACCGTACGTGTTCGACCGCGTGTTTCCCACCAACACCACCCAAGAGCAGGTGTACAACACCTGCGCCAAGCAGATCGTCAAAGGTCAGTGTGTGACGCCCTCATGCTCCTCAGCAGCGTGTCGCGTTTCATAGTTTGGACCATAGCGGCATTAATTATGATTTGACTGTCTGTGGGGATAATGTTTAGCAGATGCTCCTCAGAGGAAACGTGTTCTCTGATGTTTAGCTGTGTGTGTGTGTGTGTGTGTAGATGTGCTGGGAGGTTACAACGGCACCATCTTCGCTTATGGACAAACCTCTTCTGGAAAGACCCATACCATGGAGGTACAGTTATATTTTAGATGAAATAATGATCATACTTTTAACACTTTTACATTATTGCACAATTTTGTACCCGTGAATGACTCGGTCTGATATCATCCGTACACAGTGTGCCTGTAACAAAACAAACATCAAATATTATTGGCCAGTTTCCCTGTAAGTACTCACAAAATCAATCACAAGATAATGCATCCTATATATCAATGTAAGAACGATACCTGATCATTTCACAGTAGATCTTTAAGTTTGTTCTAGACTCAAGGATGTACAGTCATGGTGCTTTCACATAAAGACAAAATTTTACATCATTGGCAACCTTCCACTGTACCAAAGTAATTACCTATAATAAAAAAAGACTTACTGTCAATTTTGCAGATGTTTAGCATAACACAAATACAGTTTTGCTTTCTAAATTTCAATGGTTTTATGCTCTCCGCAGCTAATACACATTATTTATTTATTTAATGTTTTATTTTTTTAGGGACAGATACAATAAACATGGATGGATGGAAGATGCGCATAAATTTTAAGTCATATTTATGGGTGATTATACCTTTAATGGACAGGACAGTAGAGAGCAGAGGAAAGCATTGGGTGGAGCACATTTATTGTGTTTCGTCCGCTCACTCGAGGCACAAGTCATTTATTATAAAAGAAAATGATTATTTTTATATTTAGCGGCTTCTCCTTTTTTTCTTAGTGATATTTAGTGCTAGTTTATCAGAAAGTGACGATTTTGTTCTCATTGGATGGAAATGTTGCTTATTATGCGATATTCCAGTTTTGTGCTGAAGTTAATTTCGCATCTTTGGATGGAAACACAACCAGTGTCTGCTTCACCTTCTGCAATTAAAGGTTTTCAAGGATGGAACTTGTCTTTCTGCCGTGTGAAATAATATGATTATTTTGCTTAATTATCTAAATAATAAACATAATAACAATATAAATACATTTTGCTATCATTTGTTGATTTAGAAGCACTGCTGCACGGTTCGATTAGATTAAGATGAGTTTTAATAACTGAAGTCAGTTTGACTGTGATGGCACTTCCAGGGCAACCTCCACGACCCGCAGCAGATGGGCATCATTCCCCGCATCGCAGAGGACATCTTCAACCACATCTTCTCCATGGATGAGAACCTGGAGTTCCACATCAAGGTACACAAAGAGCACAAACGAATGGCATGTCCATCGTCTAGTTATAAACCTGACCGCACTCAATTAACCCGTGTTTGAATTTCTCAGGTGTCCTACTTTGAGATCTACATGGAGAAAATCCGGGATCTTCTGGATGGTTTGTAGAAAACAGAAAAGCCAAATTCACTACAATGGTTGTTATATTATTCCTCATTGTGCTTCTTTCCTCTTTAGTCACGAAGACCAACCTGTCTGTGCATGAGGATAAGAACCGCGTCCCTTATGTGAAGGTGATTTTCCTCCGGCAGCGTGTTTTGTGAGGATGTGAGTTAATCAGTGTGAACTGTAATGAAGCAGCTGTTTTCTGTGTGTGTGGCGTCAGGGCTGCACCGAGCGCTTCGTGTCCAGTCCTGAAGAGGTCATGGACGTCATCGACGAGGGAAAGTCCAACCGGCACGTCGCTGTCACCAGTGAGCGCTTTTGTCATTGTTCTCAAATTCACTTCAGGTTCAATTTTTCAATTGTTATCGCTAGTATTTTGTAATCACAATAACAGGGTGTAAATTACAGTCATGATGCCTTCATCTCAGTCTGACAGTTCAGTCACATTAAAAAAAGTACAGTACAGTGGAGATCTTATGCTTGAAATTCACGTTGTGTTTATATACATAAGCCATTCAAAAGTTTGCTGTAAGCTTGTCTTGTTCACTTTTTAAGTTTTTGTTTCTCACCAAGGCTGCATAAATACAGTATTTAAAATAGCTGTTTCAAATATATTTTAAAATACAATGCATTTCTGCAACGACACAGCTTGAGTTTGAATGAATTATAATTTTAGGCTTTGAGAATGAGCTGTAAACGAGAGGCTGTTCTGTTGTCAGATATGAACGAGCACAGCTCTCGCAGTCACAGCATCTTCCTGATCAACATCAAGCAGGAGCACGTGGAGACGGAGCAGAAACTCTGCGGAAAGCTCTACCTGGTGGATCTGGCTGGCAGCGAGAAGGTCTTTTTATTGTAAAAATGATCTAATTGTCATGTTTAAGAGCTTAGCTCTCTCTTAATGAAAACACTAATTTTGACCCCCTCTTTCTAATGTGAAACACAAAATATTTCTAAGAACATTGGGTTACAAACAACATTAATTAAAAAACTAAAGACAGAAAATTATACAGGCAAACAAAAAAGGAATAAAGCCTCATCTAGAGTCATATCAGGAGACCCAGAGACTCGTGGAGCTCGTTGCTTAACAATGAGTTTAAACAAAACAAAATGCTCTAGAAACTACTTACATTTATTTTATTTTATTTTTTTTTTTTTAGAAAATGAAAATAATTTACCTAAAATTCTCCCTTTAGTTTGGAGAAAGCAAGTAAGCATAATGTCACTATATATCATGGAGGTATTAAATATTTGAATGTATATCTGAGTTCCCCCAGTGTATGATATTTCATATTGACAACTATGAAAACAAATGAAATAGGGCCAAGGGGGCGATGAAACACCAAACTAACAGAAACCGTGACGTAAAGCTTGTTAATGGTGTATTTTCACACGCAGGTCAGTAAGACAGGAGCAGCTGGAGCCGTTCTGGATGAAGCTAAAAACATCAATAAGTCTCTGTCTTCTCTCGGCAACGTCATCTCTGCTCTCGCTGAAGGAACTGTAAGTGCTCGCAAACGCACACATATATGACCGTGCATATCTGTGTTTGCTTACGTCATGTCCCTGGTGTGTGTGAGCAGAAGACTCACGTGCCGTACCGCGACAGTAAGATGACCAGGATCCTGCAGGACTCTCTGGGAGGAAACTGCAGGACCACCATGTTCATCTGCTGCTCTCCCTCCAGCTATAACGACGCCGAGACCAAATCCACCCTCATGTTTGGACAGCGGTACCTCCAGCACATTCACACCTGCACAACAGTAGTGCAAAAACACCACAGCTAGATCAAACACAAATCTTCATTGAGTTCAGTTATCATCTCAGTTATAATTATCATGTTTTCTGACAGCTTTACTAATAATATAAAACAGCAACATTCAAATGATATTATAAACCTAAACTTCAGAACAAAGTAAAATCAGAGCAATTTTAAAGGGGTCATATGAAGTTGCTAAAAAGAACATTATTTGGTGTAATGCAATGTTTATGTGGTTCGAGGTTCAAAACACATTATTTTCCACATACTGTACATTATTGTTGCTCCTCTATGCTCCGCCTTTCTGAAATGTGCCGATTTTTACAAAGCTCATCGTTCTGAGAAGCGAGGTGTGCTCTGATTGGCCAGCTATCTAGTGCGTTGTGATTGGCCGAATACCTCAAGCGTGAGACGGAAATGTAAACGGCGCGATGACACAAAAACAATAAAACCCATTATAAACGAGGCATTTGTTGCATCCAGTGAGGACTGATTATAATGACTTATGCATTTGGATCTGAGAAACGACAAACAACAAGCACTACTCTACACAGCTCAAAACTCGCATCTGAATCATCAGTGGCAATTTTTTTAAATAAGAAAACATACTTACAGGCTGTGAGTCAGAAGCGCCAGACTATCCTTGCAAAGTTGGAATTGCCCCACTTTATAGTGTTCACATTGTAGGCTACTCTTCCAGGTTCAGGAAATAGTCCTCCGTAAAATGCGCTGCACACACTCGAATATTTGGGTTGAACTGTTCTGGAACAGTGCTGTAAATACAACTTAACCACTGATTTCTAGTTGTGTCCTCTTTTGGAAGCCCAATCAAAGTACTTTCGCTTTCACAATGAAACACAGCGTCTCCAGGACATGGCGCCGACGGCAACAACAATACTACAGTGAGAATAATAGTTCCGCCCTTTTTCTTTGCGTAAACATTGGGCGGTGTTTTGCAAATCTCGCCACACAATGACGTAGACATGCGAGGGCGTGTTTGAATGAGGTGTTTAATCTTTGCAACTTTAGAGATCTTATCTATGCACACACAGCTTGTAACACTCCAAAGAGAAAGGAAAACATGAAATCGCATCATATGACCCCTTTAAAACAATATTTTCAATGGTCCTTGCCCTTGTGAAAAAGAAATGCACTTTTAAAAGAGTATTTACAACACAAACAATTAAGTGTTAACTGAATGCAATGTTGCATGTTAATTGCAATTAAATACAAATGAATTATAGTTCAAGCATATAATTAATGGAGTTAGCTGAACTTTTGAGTGCTTTTTTGATTCAGTGAAGTAGGGCATCTTTATATGTAGTCTAGATGTGGATTACTGCTATTGTCTGTCAAATATACATATTTAAGTGTTACTGCTGAATGAACTGACGAGCATTTATGACTAACTGAAAGACACTTTAATGTCTTACTGCAAAAAATGCTTTTCTTACTTAGATATTTTGGTTGGAAACAAGACAAAAAAATCTAAACATTCTTGAATCAAGAGGGATTCTCTAGACAAGTAAAAATTATTGTCTTGTTTTCAGCAAAAACAAGTCAAAATTAAGTGAGTTTTTGCTTAGAACAAGCAAAATAATCTGCCAGTGGGGTAAACAAAATAATCTTAATTCAAACTAGGGGTTGAACGACTTGTTACTTTTATGTGATGAAAGTCGAGTCGAAGTCGACTAGTCGCAGATCATTAATGAAAAAATAAGTCTGGAGCTGAGACTCAAACAGCTTGTGCACAGCTGGCATATGACACAGCGCTGCCCACATGGCTATTGCTCCTATAACAGCTCATTTTTATCAGTTCTTTTGTCTTTATATTCGTTATATGTCTCACAGTTCTATGCTCGTTCTAAATCAGATGCAGATAAAGTTGCACAGTAAAGATTACATTCATATGAATGCATTAGTGAGAGCGATTGCATGTGTGAATTAATTCTACCTGGCAGCGACTCTCTACTAGTAGTGAAGCTGTGGGACTTAGTTATTAAGAAATATATGCTTGAACTTTTCAGTTTCTAAGCTATTTTATTGAGGAATCACAGAACAAGTGAAGTGTTTTTGGGTGAACTATCCCTTTAACAAGCTAATTGTTGTTGGTTAAATTGAGGGTTGAACATTCTATCAGTGAAAACCAATGGCAGATTTAAAGCTTTAGAATTAATTGCACTGAATTAATAGACTGGTTGGTGTGTGTGTGTGTGTGTGTGTGTGTGTGTGTGTGTGTGTGTGTGTGTGTGTTGTAGTGCTAAGACCATCAAGAACTCGGCCTCCATTAACCTGGAGCTGACGGCTGAGCAGTGGAAGAGGAAGTACGAGAAAGAGAAGGAGAAGAACAAGAGCTTGAAGGACACCATCCAAAGTCTGGAGCTGGAGCTGCGGCGCTGGCGCAGCGGTGAGCCTTTGCACTGCTCTGATGAGTCAAGTCAGTTTTATTTATATAGTGCTTTATACAATACAAATTTTACAAGATGTGTGCAATGTAATAGTTGATTCCAAGCTACAGTAGAATTCAGTATACTGAAATTGATGGTGTTCATTGTAGATTTAAACTGACAGATAGTTTCTGATCTCTGAATAACACTTTTATAAGGATCTAAATGTGAAAAGGATCTACCACAATGACATATACAGATGATTGTGATATTCTTGGTATTAGCAATTTGACAGAGTTCAAACCTCTAGCTGCTGCATTTTGTACCACCTGGAGTTTTTTTTTAATTTTATTTTTTATATATATATACAGTATATATAAACCTGTTTTATTAAACCATTACAATAATCTAGCCTTGAGGTCATTAATATGTGAATTAGCTTTTAGACGGTTTTCCTATTTGAAGGTTTTTGTTTCAACAATGAAGACCTTACTAGTTGTCCTATGCAGTCCATTAAGATAGTAAATTGGTAGGTTTCATGGGGCCTTGAGAAAATATGAATTTGAGTATCAGAATATAAATTAGCAATGAAAGATTATAGCAATGAAAGACTGGTCCATGTTTCCTGATCATGTCTTCTATGAAAAGCATATGAAAAGTGAAAAGCAAAGGACCTAGTACTGAGCCTTGTGGCACTCCGTAACTAACTTATGTTTTATATACCATTTCTTCATTTCCCAAAACAAAATGATAACAGTCAAGATACATAAGCTTTAAACCACACTATCAGTCCACTGATACCAATGTAATTTTCAAGCTCATGCAAGGGAATCATGGTGACAAGCAGAACTAAGGTCCAATAATGCGTGAGATGCAGCCATGATAGGATGATCTGCAGAAATAACATCGTTGAGAGCATACAACTTTGTCGAGCATATTTGATATGAAAGTTAGAGATAGAGATTCTGCAGTTAAGGTCTATAATTGACTAATCCTTTTGGGTCAAGTTGTGTTTCTTAATAACTGCTAACTTCAAAGATTTTGGAGCATATCCTAATGATAAATAGACAGATAACACTACACAGTTTCGTAAGTCCACAGCCGTAAATCGTAAGCCATTTGGGACACAGCATTTCACAAATTCTTCAATAAAATGAACTGATAATTTAATGACATCACATCCCATCTTGATATACTTACTCAAATATCAATTGAAAATTCCTGCTAAAAACAACTTAAACCAGCTTAAGGTTGTTTGCTGGTATTATCCGGTTTAAGCTAACGAATTTTGGTAAACATTGTTGAGGATTCACTGACACGTAACTGATGCCATTGTGTTTTTTTTCTCTAGGAGAGAAGGTTCCAGAGACGGAGCAGACAGATGCTGATGTGGTGAAGCTGGACGGCAGTGATGAGACGTCTCTGGATAACGAGAGACCATCCGAGCGCCAGCGCGAGAGAGAGAGAGACTCTGACTCCTCCTCTATTGTGGTGCGGATCTCGGAGGAAGAGCGGCAGAAATATGAGGAAGAGATCCGCAAACTCTACCGACAGCTGGACGATAAGGTGACCTTGCACTCGTGACATTATTACTGAGATGCAGATGCATTCAGAGTAAATCAGAAAACTAACTACTGTGCATAATGTGTCGTCCATTAGATCATGGATTCCTGTATTTATAGCAGAACAAGATAAAAAGATTTATTGCTCTCACTGTCTGTGTTTTGTAGGATGATGAGATCAATCTTCAGTGTCAGCTGGTGGAGAAACTGAAGGAGCAGATACTGGATCAGGATGAGGTCAGAGGTCACATTCAGATTGTCCTGTAGTGGCTGTTAATATGCTAATTGTTTGTATGTTATTTACTCAAAAATAGTGCATGCACATCCCAAAAACAAATAAATACAGCTGCTCAACCTTCAAAACATAGAAGATGCTAGTAATGCTAGTTAAGAGAGAAATGCTACTTAACATCACATGTTTGAATCAACAATTCACAAAGAGGGCGCAACAAATAAATGCAAACCAAACAGCACCGTATTATAGGAATATGGATGTGTTTTTTTTGCCCCAATCTGAGTTGTTTAATGTTGATAACTTATATTTTTCTAGTGGTAAGTGGGCACTTCAAGTACATTATATCACTAAAAATAAATCCAGCGTAGTCTATATGCTTGCTTGATTGACAATTGAACAGCTCTGAAATGTATTAAGAAAAAAATGACCTTGCTGTTCATTCGCTGTTCACAGTGGGTCAATCCCAGACACGACTGACTATGATTGGATTATTTGAAACACTACATCTGTTCTTTCTAGACGTCTCTTTTTCAAACCTAAATAAATAAACTTGACTGTCATTGAAATACGTTGTTATTATCTGAAATTCAATGAATTTGCAAAGTTACAAATGTAATTTGACATCCCCACTGAAAAATATCCAAACATATTATTTTAACAAAAAGTTAGTTTGCAGTTATTTAAAACAACAACAAATCACACCATATTAGTAAATAAGAAATAAAAGTAATAGCAATATTTTAATAATAATTGAATTTTTTGGCTTAAACAGCTCACCCTTTCACAGCAGATTTGATTCACAAATAACTGACAGTCTGAATATGAGTTGAGGAGACTCGCTCTGTGGTGCGTTTTCTAAAAGCTTTGTTAGCTAACTATGGTCGCTAGTTCCCAAAACGTGGCTCATCCAGTCCCGATTTAGAGGCTGAACTATCTGTTTGTAAAGTGCTGTAAGGTGGATATTGGAGCTTTTGCCAGCTCGCATTAATGACCGCCATCTCGTTGCAGCTGCTGGCGTCCACGCGTGGAGACAGTGATAAGGTGCAGACGGAGCTGGGCCGCCTGCAGATGGAGAGCGAGAGCGCCAAAGCCGAAGTGCGGGAGGTTCTGCAGGCGCTGGAGGAGCTGGCAGTCAACTACGACCAGAAGAGTCAGGAGGTGGAGGAGAAGAACCTGCACAACAAGCAGCTGGCCGAGCAGCTCAGCTTCAAGATGGTGACGTCCGCTGTCCTATTCTCACGCTACACAGTGATTCAAGCAGTGAATGACTGACTTGAGTGATTCACTGCTTCTGTTGCTTTCTAGGCGAATCTGATGGAGCTGGAGGCGGAGCTTGCTCAAATGCAGGAAGTGAGCTCGCAGCAGAGGAAGCGCATCGCTGACGTGTTAAACGGGCTGATGAAGGACCTCAGCGAGTTCAGCAGCATCGTTGGCAATGGAGAAATCAAGCTCGTAAGCCCAGAGAGTCCTCTTTTTAGAGATTATAAAAGGTTGTGCCATATTATAACGCATCTATGTGCTTGGAGCGGTCAAATGGGGTGTCTATATATGTCTATGGTTCATAAGCGCAGCTGCTTTGTTTACATCGGTAACCAAGGAAACACTGCATCATTGCTGTTCATAAGCTCAGCTGCTTTGTTTACATCGGTAACCAAGGAAACACTGCATCATTGCTGTTCATAAGCTCAGCTGCTTTGTTTACATCGGTAACCAAGGAAACACTGCATCATTGCTGTTCATAAGCTCAGCTGCTTTGTTTACATCGGTAACCAAGGAAACACTGCATCATTGCTGTTCATAAGCGCAGCTGCTTTGTTTACAGCGGTAACCAAGGAAACACTGCATCATTGCTGTTCATAAGCGCAGCTGCTTTGTTTACAGCGGTAACCAAGGAAACACTGCATCATTGCTGTTCATAAGCGCAGCTGCTTTGTTTACAGCGGTAACCAAGGAAACACTGCATCATTGCTGTTCATAAGCTCAGCTGCTTTGTTTACAGCGGTAACCAAGGAAACACTGCATCATTGCTGTTCATAAGCTCAGCTGCTTTGTTTACATCGGTAACCAAGGAAACACTGCATCATTGCTGTTCATAAGCTCAGCTGCTTTGTTTACAGCAGTAACCAAGGAAACACTGCATCATTGCTGTTCATAAGCGCAGCTGCTTTGTTTACAGCAGTAACCAAGGAAACACTGCATCATTGCTGTTCATAAGCACCACCTGCTCGCAGAGAGTGAATCTGTGTCTCATTCAGCTCTTCTGCTGTTTCGTTCAGATATGTTTTATATAGTTTCACAAAACTAAAGTCAGACTATTCTGTTCTGTCTTTGTTCGGATCATGAATAAAATGCAGTGGTTGCCTCTTTAAACTTTAAATGGAAAGAGCACAGACAAAGCCTTAGTTTGTTTATATGAAGAGATTTCTTTTATTTGTTTGATTTGGGGTTTGTTTTAAAATTTCATTTTAGTTTTGTTATATTTCAATTTCACAAAGAAAAGTGCAGCAATAGCCTAATAAAAGGACACCTTTTCATTTACTGTATAATGTCTTCAATCTCATTTTGTTTAAAAAAATCGTGAGAGAATCGAATCGCGAGTTGAGCGAATCGTTACATCCCTAGTAATGGTTATATTAAATTTGAGCACAAAGCATCTCTAATTAATTTAAATCATGAAAAACAATTTATTAAAAGTAAAAAAACAAACAAACAATAAACAAGTAGGGCTCTATAAAATCAGATTTGTTTTTCCCCAAATTCTGTATTTTACAATTTAATTTTTCAAGATTCCATTTAATTTTTTTTAATCAGTTTTAATAATAAAAAAAAAAATGTCTAATCAATGCAATTCATACATTTATTAAAAATGTTACAATAATAGGGCCCTGTGCATTTATTTAGGAAATCCTGTGTTGTTTGTTTCTGGATTTATGATTTATTACAAATTTATTCTTAAAAAGAAGTGTGAATCACAGGAAGTAATGAAGCACTATATTAAATGCAGTTTCCTGTAGTTGTAGTTGTGTGTGTGTTTACAGTCCCTGCAGTAATCTGTGTGTGTGTGTGTAGCCGGTGGAGATCAGCGGTGCGATCGAGGAGGAGTTCACTGTGGCGCGGCTGTACATCAGTAAGATCAAGTCGGAGGTGAAGTCGATGGTGAAGCGCTGCAGACAGCTGGAGAACATGCAGCTAGAGTGCCACCGCAAGATGGAGGAAACCAGCCGAGAGCTGTCCTCCTGCCAGCTGCTCATCTCTCAGGTGTGTGTGCGTGTGTGAGTGTGCGTGTGTGTGTGTGTGTGTGTGTGCGCGTGTGTGTGTGCGTGTGTGAGTGCGTGTGAACTTTATTATGAACACATTTTTAAACCTGAACTACTCTGAGCAGCATGTTTTGAAATAAGGTGATGGTTTTCTGAGCAGACGTGTTATCTGGGCAGGCATTCGGTTTAGATTTATTAATAACGGTAAATAAAAATTATGCTAAACACTGGATGCTATACACATTTAAGTCACCTTCTATTAGGTCTCTCATCATTTGCTAGTTATGATTATTTTGACACATTGAACTAATGATAAGATTGGTTTAGTGCAAATATGTCTCTGTCCACATAATTTTCAATCTATTTTAAAACATTCTTAATAGTGACCGTGGCTAGACATGCACCGAACTGAAATTATTCGGCCGAAAATAGCTAAAAAAAAAAAGTATTTACAAAAAGACTATAGGAATAAGAAGAATAAATGAAAAGACAGAATAAATTGTACCGAACAATGATGTTACGTGATCAAATAGCAACCAGCGTACATGCGACAAACATCTTCCCAAATTTGTAATGATTCCCAATCATTTATAAACCTGCTGTTATCAACAAAAAGAAGCACTGAGATCTTCCTGCGGGTTTGCGCCAAAATAAAAGCCCCCTCCATTTTAATTTTACTGTTGTTCTTTAAAATAAACTAAAAAAGTAAGACAATAATAATGATGATAAGAATTACTACAACTCTGTTAATACATTTATTATAACATTCACACATAGTGTTCAAATCGAGATCTGTAATATTTTCTAATATTTTAAAACGATTTTCTTTCTCTGTTTTAAAATTGTAAAAGCAAGACAAAACAGTAACAAGCACATTTTGGCTATTTAATTTATGCAATGCTGAAAAGAACCTGGCAAAATACATGTGGAAAAACAGTGTTCAGTATTACATGATGAATCTTTCTGAGGCTGAGCTGGAGCATGACGTGTGGTTCTCGAGGACTGATGCTGTCTGTGTGTGTCTGCGAGCAGCACGAGGCGAAGATCCGGTCTCTCACAGAATACATGCAGAACGTGGAGCAAAAAAAGAGGCAGCTGGAGGATAACTATGACGCTCTCAGTGAAGAGCTCTACGTGCTGCAGAACTCAGGTGAGACAAACAATTACACACCTTAAGTGATATAAAGCCCAATCATTGCACTTCAAAAAAATATTATTCTTTTAAAATTATGTTGATGATGATTATTATGACATTTTTTAACTGTTCTGACTCAGGTTCCTCAGGAGTTTCAACTAACATTTCCAATCACACCATTTCAACCGCTAGCTCAATATTACATACTGCACCTTTAAGACTTCTGCTACATTCAAACTCAGAACTGTCTGCAATTCTGTGCATGCCGTATCTTTTCTAAATGTGTGGTCTTCCTGTGTGTTGGACATTAAAATTCAGCAAAAGCCCTATAGACTGTCATTGATGGACATTCAAATGAACTGAAAACTTAAGATTTCAGATTGAGCTCACTTCTGTACACTGTACTGCTATACTGATGATTATGTATATCTGTTTATATCAGAGAGTAATGTGGCAGAAGTGGAGGGAGGAGAGAAGGCAGACAGAGAGGCTGATGGGAAAGTAAGTAGAACAAACATGGATCTAGTATTCAATACATAAACATACGCATTACGACTCGAGAGATGTTGTACATGATGGGTTCTCACACAAAGAGAAGTCACTAATGGCAGGAAGGTGTGTCTAATATGATTATTTGTGTGTGTTTGTGTAGAAGGCTCTCCACGCGGAGTCTCGTCAGACGCAGCTCAGCCACCTGCGGGACGAAATCAACGAGAAGCAGCGCCTCATCGACGAGCTTACCGAGTCAGTCAGGCTGAGACTTCTTCCTCTGTAGATGAGGCTTTAGCGTAATCGCTGGGTATGGTAATTAATGCTGTCACCACGTGTCTTACAGTAAGAACCAGGCTCTGGATCTGGAGCTGGTTCACGTGCGGTCCAGTCTGAGTAACCTGAAACTGCAGGACGACACCAAGAGCGCCTGCCTGGAGCAGCTGTCGTACGTTTCCTTCCACACTGAGACTGTAAATCAGCTGTAGTGTGTAATGAATCTGTTCAGTGTGTGTTAACAGTGGTTTCTCATCAGGTTTCAGCAGGAGAGGAACGAGCAGTCCAAACAGGATCTCAAGCGCCTTGAGGAGACTGTCGTAAGTTTCTCATACACTCTTCCTCTTATTCTTTTTTTACATCATTCTAATCTGAATTATATACAAATCCTGTGTAATCCCAGGCTATCTGTAATCAGAAGCACATTTAAAACTGGAATATAATTTAATTTCATTCACATGTGTTTCATATAAACACATTATCCTTTCAAAATGATACATTTAATTACTCCAGCTGCTGTAAGAAAAGGCTATAAACGATGCGCCACCTGCAGGATCTTCACATGTGATAGCATACTAGCTGGGACAACTTCTTTATGTTTACAGACGTGACGTAATGATGCAGTGCCATGCTCAAATTTCCCACGAGAACCTACCCATACCACTTAAAATTGGAAAACATTATTATAAGCTAACCGTTGTGAATCGGGCTGAAGTAAGGTTATAGTTTTGAATACTGGCTTATGTTCTTGCTCAAATATTGATTTTGGATCATTTTTAACCCAAAAAAGTTACGGACTGCAGCTTTAACTTTAGTCAAGAGATTCAAATTGAGACATTGGGCAGAACAAGCTGAAGTTAGTGCTACAAACTGGGGTGCAGATACTGGATACTTGAGAAAATGTACGCAGTACGAGTGAGAACAGCTCTAGAGAGAATAGGTTACACCGCAAAATACTGGTGACATGAGACGCGATGCTCAGAAAAGTGGTTCATGAGTGTTTACATTTAGTCATTTAGCAGATGCTTTTATCCAAACGACTTGGAAGCAATCAAAATCAACTTAAGAGCAATGATATGCAAGTGCTGTAACAAGTGTTCATTTGCATTCCTGCTTAATGAAAATGATTGTGAATTGCTAAGAAACTTTACCTTTGATTTATTATCATGTTTCTGTAGCAAAGCTAATTTCAGAGGATTTTTCTTCATGGTTTATGGCTGTTTTTAAAGAACATATTCAATGAAGTAACCTAGAAATACAGATAACCGTTAAAGCAAGGACGTCGCTGCTTCACATACGTGTGTATAAGTGTGAAGCAGGGCTTCAACATTCAGCATGTGTTCATGACGGTGATGATTATGAATCGTCAATATGTCCTGAAAATGAAGAATTTCACTCTCGATACTGTATGTTAATCACCAAACTAGGTATTTCAGTCTCATGCTCTTGTTAGTGGTCTTATGTACCTGTTTCTGTCTCTGTCTCAGGCCCGTGAACTCCAGACCCTCCACAACCTGCGCAAGCTGTTCGTTCAAGACCTCACGACTCGGGTTAAAAAAGTGAGTTCACATGTGAGCAGGGGTATCTTGCTTAACATATATTCCACTGCTGTGTGTGTTTCTGACTCGTTCTCCTCACACAGAGTACAGAAATTGGACCTGATGATAGTGGGGGGTCTAACACTCAGAAACAGAAGATTTCCTTTCTTGAGAACAACCTGGATCAGCTTACAAAGGTTCATAAACAGGTTAGGATGTGTATACATTTCTGTGCAAATTCATTCTTAAATTGTTAATTGGGACAGTTCTTATACGAACGGATTTCTTTTTTTTCTATTGAGCAAAGTATTTATATAAATCGCAGTACTTGAACAATAACAGGTTAACCTTTCAAGATGTGATTCACGCACTGATTGATATTTCCAGTCTTATGTTCTTGTTTCAAAAAAAACAGTTGTGAATAATACAGATAATGTGCACAAGAAGTGCATATCAAAATGTCATATTAAAAGTCCATGCAACCAAATTGTCCCAAGCTTCAGAAGGCTCCTAAAGACGTTGTAAAAGTAATCCATTTGAATCAAGCGGTTTAATCCAAGTCTTTTGAAGAAACACAACAGATGAACAGATTTAATTTAGGCTTTTACTCGCATATAAACATTGATCAGTGCACACTGAAGTCTATTCTGCTGTGTCAGTTCTTAATGTGTACTTTCCTTCTTTTCTATCATGCACGAGTGAGCAAAAGGCACAGCGTGTTTATGTAGACTAACAATTAAAAAAATTACAGCATCATTAGCGCCATTGATATTCTCAGTGATGAAGCTTACCAAACAACTAGAAAAATGTCTGGTTGTCTCACAACTAATGCCAAATAAAACATATGGAAACATGTGGATCACAGCAGTCTTAGTATGAATTTACCTTGATGTTGTTGACGGTGATGTAATCCAGGCATATCTGTTTCAGTTAGAGTCCAAACCATACTATTTGTATGAAAAATCATGACCAACACACATGTAAACAGTATACACATGCAGCTTTTGCCTTTTCATTTGTAACTTCAAATACCACCCCCGCCTCTTAATTTTGGGGTAAAAAAAAAAACTTTCTGTGGTATTATAAAAATAATATAAGGGTCAATATTAAATAAATAAGCTTTCCATTGATGTATGGTTTGTTAGGATCGGACAATATTTGGCTGAGATACAACTATTTGAAAATCTGGAATCTGAGGGTGCAAAAAAATCTAAATATTGAGAAAATCGCCTTTAAAGTTGTCCAAATGAAGTTCTTAGCAATGCATATTACTAATCAATAATTACCTTTTGATATATTTACGGTAGGAAATTTACAAAATATCTTCATGGAACATGATCTTTACTTAATGTCCTAATGATTTTTGGCATAAAAGAAAAATCAATAATTTTGACCCATACAATGTATTTTTGGCTATTGCTACAAATATACCCCAGCGACTTAAGACTGGTTTTGTGCTCCAGGGACACATATAAAGAAATGACACTGCTACATAAGCGTTTCTATATCAGCTGTGTACCCTAAAAGACTAGCGTTGTCACTGTAATGAGAATTTGTACTGATTTACTTTCACAGCTTTACACTGTTTTAAGCACATTTATTTCATAATATTGTATCCCTCTATTTGTAATGATGATAATACTGATTACTAACGGCCTGCTCTGCAAATGTTTGCGCAGCTGGTACGTGATAATGCAGATCTGCGCTGTGAGCTTCCGAAGCTGGAGAAGCGTCTTCGTTCTACGGCTGAGCGGGTTCGGGCGCTGGAGGCAGCACTGAAGGACGCTAAACAGGGCGCCATGAATGACCGCCGGCGCTACCAGCAGGAGGTGGAGCGCATCCGTGACGCCATGCGCCTGCGCTATCCTACACGCCGATCCAACGCCGCTCAGATCGGTACTGCGCCTCTCCTGAGATTCAGTGAAGAGTGCATTTTCTGTTTGTGTCAAACCTTACAATGACTTAATTGCAAGTAGGGATGGGCGATATGGGCTTAAAAATATATCACGATATTTCTGGTATTTATTGCGATATCAATGACGATAATTCAGGGAATCCTGTTTCTTTAGAGAAAAGTATTATCTTTCCGATTTTTACCCAAAATAAGTTTAAAAGAAGTACACGCGTAACGTAATGACTGTTTAACTCATACTGGAAGCCGGAGGGCGCTCTTGCGCAGAAACTCCATATGCATCGCAGAAGTAATAGCACTGACGACGCTTCATGAAATCCATAATATAGACAAAGGTATCCAGTTATCACTGAATAAAACACACAACGAAGAAAGAGAAATTTTAACTGATGAAACTTGAAGACAATACACATACGACTGCACAAAATATATGGTTTATCTGTGTTCTTCAAGCAATCTTGGGTATTTTTTATAAGGAAAGTATATTTATAATGCAATGCTAATCGACATAGCCTTTATCACTGTATATAATACTATCATTCTGTAATATGAAACCACGCCTGGTCACAAAAAGAAGTTATTTCAAACGGTCAACTATGGAGTTAATTTGGAGAAAAAGCATGTCAATAAATGATATCTTTGTTTGTACAGCAGGTTTGTAAACAGGCTCATACACATGCAGAACTGTATCGCACACGTGCCACTGCAGTATATTTATTCATCGCCTGGTTTTTTGTGCGCTGTACAGCCCTGAGATTGTAGAAGGAGCTCCTCATTTCACGTCCACCTTCCGCGATGTCGCTCCACACGGTCGCACACAGAAATATGTCAACAACTAGACTTTATCATTATTATCGTAGGGAGAATTTTTAGCGGTATATCGCAAACTATAAGATATCGCCCATCCCTATTTGCAAGTGCTATATAATAATATTCAGTCATTAAAATCACATTTATTTTTATAGCATTTTAATCAATACATATTGCTACAAAGCAGCTTTACAATAATGAAGATGATGCAAAATCCTTGATTTAAGAAATAAATTCAGTTATAATTGCAACTTCAGTTTCTGCTATAAAGCAGCTCTAGAGAAGAAAATGTTACGTCATTATTCTGCTTAATTCAATTATTCAAGTACAGGTAAATCAATACGATTTACTGAACATTAATTGTCTTTTAAGCCACCACTAAACAGTGGAAGAGAACAAAAACTCCATGAGGGAGTAGCAGACTAAGATTATATAAATAATATTTTTGTTTTGTTTTGTGTGTGACCGCTGTAGCTAAGCCAGTGAGACCTGGACACCATGTTACAGCCACGTCTCCCACCAGCTTCTCCTCCACGCGTGCGAGTAAACCTGCCACGTCCTACAGCAACGCTCTCTTCCATCAGGAGGAGAAATCTGCTCTTCAGAAAACCAACACGTGAGTGTCTGCCCTCACCGTCCACTTCCTGTCTGTCTTCACTTCCTCTCACCTGCCGTTTGTTCATTTCAGTGTTGGATACAGCACTGTGAGATCCACAGACATAATGAGCTCCTGTCCGCTCGACGTGGAGAACGGTAAGCGTGTGCACTAAAATAATTTGTCCATGCTTCTACATAAGCAGCCCACGAACAATCATGATGCATTCAGGTATTTGTGACTGTAACCTAGTTTATCATTTAATTCAGTCCTTACAAACTGTTCTCAAGTGTCTTTGATGCAACAAAGTTTAAATGTTTATGATAAATAGTTCTTGACGTTGTCAATGTGATACGTAGTTGAAAATCTCCAACATTAATAGCAGTAATTTCTTGTTTAAAGAAAAGGTGTTTTGTAGTTCTGTCAAACGATTAATCGCATCCAAAATAAAAGTTTTTGTTTGCGTAATATATGTGTGTGTTCTGTGTATATATAAATACACACACATACAGTATATATTTTGAAAGTATTTACATGTATATAATTTATATTATAAATAAATATATTTAATATATAAACATAACATATTTTTCTGAAATATATACATGCATGTGTGTGTGTATTTATATATACATAATAAATATAGACAGCACGCATACATATATTATGTAAACAAAAACGTTTATTTTGGATGTGATTAATCGTCTGACAGCACACACTTACAGTAGGAGTGATCTAGTGTTGTTTTGTGTCAGTTTACCCAGGGATCTTGTTATTGTGAAATGTTTACCTGGTTTAGATGTGCCTTGTCTTTGGGTTACTCTGTAGTAACCTCTTCCTTTATGCTTTTCAGGAAATAGTACAGATATTAATGATAACAGGTGAGTAAACTCCATATATATTGTGACTCAGTTCAAGTCTAACCAGTGAATTTTAATTTCAGCGTTGAAGTTTTCATTAGCTTGCGTTTGCATGCACTTGACTGCGTAGAGTACGCTTACGCTCACTGCTTCTGTGTTTCAGGAGCGAGGTTCACTGTGGCAGCATTGTGGACGATGCTTCACGAATCTATATCATGCAACAGGAGACTGCAGCCAGTTAATCGTTTAATGTAAGCCAGCACATACGCATATAACGAGCTACGAAACTTCTGTTTTCTGCAGATTCTCATTCTGTCCCGCTTTCTCCAGATATTCCAGTTGTGTGCATGCAGCCGTCCAGCCCTCGCCATCTTCGTAGAGCTCCAGAACTTTCATTCCTAGACATCTTGACTCTGTAGCGTCTTATACTGTATGGATTATATCGTTCATGCAGAGTCATATCACGTATCCCGTCTCATGTATCTCACTGTTGCATGTTTGTCTGTTTGTCCCTCACGTACAGTAGATATTTGAATACACACATCTGTATTGCTTGCTTTATAATACAGGAGAGTACTAGAAATAACTTCCCTTTAGTCTTGCTGAGCCTTAAAGACAGACGGTTAAATATTGTGAATGTGTATGCGCAAATACACACTCCTAGATTCCCATATAACAGTGTGTGTCATAATGTAGATTTTGATACATATTATATTCAAGTACTGACTACCTCCAATTGTGAAAAAAACTAAACATTTTCAATAATATTTGATTTGCGTCATATTTGTTTTCACATCAAAAATGATTGGGATGAAAAATTGTTGTGATATGTCAAGAGAACATATAGAGATTCACAGATGCTGCGGTTCTAAATTATTATTCTGCCAAAGGCTCTGACCAATCACAGCTCTGATTTCTCTCACAAAATCCTGATCAGCCAGTCAGGATGACAGAATGAAGAGCCGTGTGATCTTTCCTCCACCTCCGCCGGTTGGTCTGTTAGATGAATGTGTGACTGTTCTTTCCACATCTTCAGTTCTCTTTCAGGATGTCTTTAGACAGATATGCTTCACTTCTATATTTAGTAAGACAATGAATGACTGAGGCCGTATAAACTGTATTATGATGAAGGTTTAATCATAGATTTAGTTTGCTCTGAAATGTTCACTTCTCACACTTCTTCCCTAATTCAAACCTCTGTCACGCCACTAGAAGAGAAAATTTCACTTCAGAAACAGATGAAGAGCGTTTGTGCAATAGGTCAGCTGTTTTACTCAAGATATCTTTATTGAAGGTTGTTTTATGTGATATATGTACAGTGTGCTAGTTTGCTGGAAGCCAATCCGAGAAATAAATGTAATTCAAAGAAAACTGTGATTGTGTGTGTGTGTCTGTACCTACTTTACCATATTTTGGGGACAAATTTGTACCCAAAAGTGAGCAAAACTTAAATAAAATATCCAAAAACCAACCTTTGGGGATGTCCTCATTCGTAAAACTGGTATATATATATATATATATATATATATATATATATATATATTCACAACCCAAATTCCAGAAATGTTGGGACGTTGTTTAAATTGGAATAAAATGAAAACTCAAAGACTTTCAAATCACATGAGCCAATATTTTATTCACAATAGAACATAGATAACATAACAAATGTTTAAACTGAGAAATTTTACACTTTTATCCACTAAATGAGCTCATTTCAAATTTGATGCCTGCTACAGGTCTTGAAAAAGTTGGCACGGGAACAACAAAAGGCTGAAAAAGCAAGACATTTTTGAAAAGATTCAGCTGAGAGAACATCTAGCAACTAATTAAGTTAATTGACATCAGGTCTGTAACATGATTAGCTATAAAAGGGATGTCTTAGAGAAACAGAGTCTCTCAGAAGTAAAGATGGGCAAGAGGCTCTCCAATCTGTGAAAGTGCATAAAAAGATTGTGGAATACTTTAAAAACAACATTCCTCAACGTCAAATTGCAAAGGCTTTGCAAATCTCATCATCTACAGTGCCGTGAAAAGGTTTTTGCCCCTTTCCGTTTTTTGGGGGGTTTTTTTGCATATTTGTCACACTTAAAATATTCTAATCATCAAACAAATTTTAATATTACACAAAGATAACCCGAGTAAATACAAAACGCAGTTTTGAAATAATGATTTCATTTATTAAGGGAAAAAACCTGTCCAAACCTGCCTGGCCCTACGTGAAAAAGTAATTGCCCCCTAAATCTAATAACTGGTTGTGCCACTCTTTGCAGCAACAACTGCAATCAAGCGTTTGCGATAACTGGCAATGAGTCTTTCACATCGCTGTGGAGGAATTCTGGCCCCCTCTTCTTTGCAGAATCGTTTTAATTCAGCCACATTGGAGGGTTTTCGAGCATGAAAGGACTGTTTAAGGTCATGCCACAGCATCTCAATTGGATTTAAGTCCAGACTTTGATTTGGCCGCTCCAAAACCTTCATTTTGTTTTTCTTGAGCCATTCAGAGGTGGACTTGCTGCTGTGTTTGGGATCATTGTCCTGCTGCATAACCCAAGTGCACTTGAGCTTGAGGTCACAAACTGACGGCCGGACATTCTCCTTCAGGATTTTCTGATAGAGTGCAGAATTCATGGTTCCATCAATTATGGCAAGTCATCCAGGTCCTGAAGCTCAGAGCATCACACTACCTCCACCATGTTTGGCTGTTGGTATGATGTTCTTTTTATGAAATGCTGTGTTGGTTTTACGCCAGATGTAACGGGACACACACCTTCCAAAAAGTTCAACTTTTGTCTCATCAGTCCACAGAATATTCACCCAAAAGTCTTGGGGATAATCAAGATATTTTTTCTTTTTGGTCAGCAATGGCTTTTGCCTTGGAACTCTCCCATGGATGCTGTTTTTGCCCAGTCTCTTTCTTATTGTTGAATCATGAACATTGACCTTAATTGAGGCAAGTGAGGCCTGAAGTTCTTTAGATGTTGTTCTGGGTTCTTTTATGACCTCCTGAATGAGTAGTTGTTGTGCTCTTGGAGTAATTTTGGTAGGCCGGCCACCACTGGGAAGGTTCACCACTGTTCCAAGTTTTCTCCATTTGTGGATAATGGCTCTGACCGTGGTTCGCTTGAATCCAAAAGACTTGGAAATGGCTTTATAACTAGGGCTGGGTTTTGACACAAATTTCACGATTCGATTCGATTCTCATTCACAAGCTTTCGATTCAATATCGATTATTTTGGATATATATATCAGGTACAGTACACGCCAAATTTTCTCAAGGAAAAAATATCTCTTAACTAATGCTGTAAAATATACATGAAAGTCAGTTGGTAATACATTACTATAATACTGAAGGTTAAAATTGACTTTGTTAAAATTACATTTTAAAATAATAAAGTTACAATTAACCTACATAATATTTCTACTTCAATTAGTTAAAAAAAATATATATAAACATAATGGTGGCAGTCATAAAAACTTGATGGATTCATTCAAATATAAATTAAACATTGAAGAACAGTAAATTAATATGTTATATGATGCATATATTTAGTAAAATGCCCTTCTCTACAGTTGATTTTTCTTTATTTTTTATTTTATCTGACAAATGCGTTTATGATCACCAAATATGTTTTTCTGAGGTAAATGTGACGTTACGTGTCATTGTTTACAAGCTGTTATATTGACGTCTTTGCGCGGCTGAAACACTGATTGAGACAAGATACGGATTGTAAAGTTCTTAAAGAAAGTACTCTTTCTTTTAACTTACCTTTGGATGTTTAGTCATGTTTATTTCGTGCTGAAACTGGTATTAATGTGGAGGAGATGATCGGTTCACGTGCGCTACGCGCTGCCGCGTCTGTTGAACTGAGGAGCTACAGCGATCTGTCACTCCACATTAAACCGCGCCAAAATGGCATTTATTGTTTGAACACTGCAATACAATGGACAGAATTTGAAATCTGAGACTTTGTTTCATATTAAAAGTACCAAAGCACAATGCTTATTGCGATATATTGGATGGGAAGTGCCCTTCAACATTCCTTCCATTAACTGAAAACAGACTAGACTAATCGATTCTTGGGATTTAAGAATTGATATTGTTCCGTAAAAATGGCAGATGGGAGTTTTACTTACTCAAACATGTTCTGAGGGCAGAAAGGAAAATGATTGGTTCACAGATTCAACCAATGAAATTGAAGCAGAGGCGGGGTCAGGAAATACATCAGACAGATACGTTACTGACGCTTCGTGGGAGGCATTTATAACAAGGTAAGTGAATTTACCATGTATTTTAATGAAACAAACAAACAAACAAACAAAAACAAAAAAAACCATCTCAAACCTTTAGTGAGATAATTAGCGAACAAAGATGCACAGAACAAATAGTATGCATTTTCATTAGACTGCTTCATCAGTCGATCGCACCAAAGCTGCTAATGAGGTAAACATGCTTTTCCAATGCTACCGCGGTATCTGTGAAACCGATATGAGCGACAACATAACTAGTTCAAATCTCCATGACATTTCATCAGTCAGTTAGCATTAGCATTAGTACTGCTCTCAGGGCAGAAGTACTCAATATTCATATTACTGTTCTTATTACTGAACTATGCACTGTTCTCAGGGCAGGAGTACTCAATAGGTCCCTATTACTGTTATTTTTAGTGTAATATGCGCTGCTCTCAGGGCAGGAGTACTCAATAGGTCAGTGTTACTGTTATTTTTAGTATATTATGTGCTATCCTCTATGATCTAACCATTGTTCATTCTTTTAAACAACACATTATATCAAGCATGAAGAACATTCAGTAAACATGGCTGTTAGCTCCTGGGCATTCTTGACTGTTGTAAAACTGAAGCAAGTTCAAGTTCAAGTTGAGCTTTATTGTCATTCTGCTACATGTGTGGACATATAGAGGAACGATATGTCGTGTCTCGCAGGGCCACGGTGCTACATACTAGTTAGACATGAGATACACATACAGCAATGCAAATATAGGAAAAAAAAAAAAAGTTGTCCCATAATATACATTGTATTCTACACTGCATAGATATATATATATATATATATATATATATATATATATAATTCATTTTTTATATAGTATTGATATTTTGGCATAACCTTCCTGTTTATTTTTACTAGTTTTAGTCTAGTAAATGTATGCATATTTTTAAGGGTATTCAATTTATTTATTTTTTTTAAATCATTACATTTATAAATCAGTAGACAATTACTGTATTATTGATTGATCTTTTATTTTATTCTTCAGTTACCTGGACGAGCTGGCAGAAATTCGACAAATCAAAGGAGCTACCACTGAAGAGGCATCTGATGCTGCCGAGTCCAAAATGGTGCAAAAATGGAGATGTATGAAAAATGGTGTATGTTTGGTTCCACCTGATAAAAGCACATAATAGCCAGATTTGGATGGTAATTGGTTCTCATGGGGACGTAAGCGATTTTCAGCATTTTATTGCCATCTGAATCCAGAATGTCAGTGTTTTTCTCCCACCATCCCTGGCCGAATTAATAAAGTCATGTGGTAATTTAATTGCTGTCCGAATCCACATCTCTGAGAAGAAGAAATAGATTCAAAACTAACTGTTTAAATCCTTTTTGACCACCGTTTAACATGATATACTAACTGTTGTACTTTGCATGCATATTACTGAAAAAAAATACTGAAATGCTAGAAAGTATTTACAAGAACAATATTTCATAACTGCTCCACCACAACAATCGAGTGCTGTTAAGAACAAAAAGACCAGAAAGCATGTAAACATTTGAAATGGGTCATTATTATGGCAGTAACAGGTATACAATACAACTTTAAAATATGTATAGCCCTACAAGTACATACATAAAAATGTAAACCAAGCAGCTTTGTTTACCTCATGTAAATAAGAGGTTGCAACGCATTACTGCTAATCTCCACATTTTTAATGACACCCATCATTTTGAGAGCTAAAATTTAAGAAAACTATTTAAACTATAGTGGGTCTTTTTTCCTATTTTTAAACCAGAGATTTAAATAAATAATGAATAGTATATTACATTTAAATTTATTTATTATTCCAAGCATATGCCATTTTATTTATTTATAGCAGACAACCATGCGATTGGCCATGTCAGCAGTGCATTTCTAGGTTCATATGATCACACCTCTTGCTTCTCCACTGTGAAAAAAGCATCAAATCCATGAGTAAATACATTTTTACATATGTTCACATGAGAAACAATTACCATCTGATAGGTCTTCTGTCACAGAGTTGACTTGTGTTAAATGTGATTGCAAAAGATCCCAGTGTCAATCTACAGTATGTGCAACCACTTAATGTTCTCATAGTCTATTGCAGTTGCGCTTGTAATGTAAAAAATAGCCAAAATAGTTAGGTTTTTTCTTCTTTTCCGTGCTGTTAATGTTGTTTAATTCAATGTCAATTCAATTGTTTGTGTAAGAACAAAATGAAAGAAATTTTGATTGAAAATAATCAGTTTACAGGTCCAATATTACAATAAAATAATCAAGTATAATTATGACTTCTTTCCATTTTATACAATTACAAACAAATCCAGAGAATTAAATGCATGTATAATCCACAGGAACATTTCACAACAAAAGTTATAGCAGGTGTATTATTAAACTGCTGTAGTTTGAATGTGCTCCCTTTAAACCAGGCCATAGGCTGGCTTGCCAGATATCTTCTCAAAGTATCCAGACCGGGTGTGTCTCACTCGTCCTTAAAAGTGAAGCTGCTGGCTCTTTGATCGCCCCCTGGTGGCTGGCTGCAGTACAGGTAATAAACCCCGCTCTCCATGTAAACGAATGGGACTTCAGTCAAAATAAAAAATTAATTACACTTCCAATACAATTTTCGAAATATGGTTTTAGTAATTTAAGGTAGTTGTTATCACGCTGATATATGTTCAGTTGTTTGTTTTTGTGACATGTTTGATTTGCTGCTGTGTTTGGGATCATTGTCCTGCTGCATAACCCAAGTGCACTTGAGCTTGAGGTCACAAACTGACGGCCGGACATTCTCCTTCAGGATTTTCTGATAGAGTGCAGAATTCATGGTTCCATCAATTATGGCAAGTCATCCAGGTCCTGAAGCTCAGAGCATCACACTACCTCCACCATGTTTGGCTGTTGGTATGATGTTCTTTTTATGAAATGCTGTGTTGGTTTTACGCCAGATGTAACGGGACACACACCTTCCAAAAGTTCAACTTTTGTCTCATCAGTCCACAGAATATTCACCCAAAAGTCTTGGGGATAATCAAGATATTTTTTCTTTTTGGTCAGCAATGGCTTTTGCCTTGGAACTCTCCATGGATGCTGTTTTGCCCAGTCTCTTTCTTATTGTTGAATCATGAACATCCTCATTATCATATTTCCTGGACCACTTTATTTTGTGGAGCAAACTTGCATACCAGGAACATTACATTACTGACCAGCTCACTTCACAGCATCTGAAATGTAGCAATGTAAACAAACATAATTACTAGTAAAATCATAAGATCAAAGATAAAAATCTGATTTTCAACTTCCTCAAATGTGACAATTTCTTAAATGACACGTAATACATCCTTAAACACTGCCATTCCTAGAGCCTACTGTACTCTGGCCTCAGCTACAACTACAGTGATTGAGGGCAAATTAGAGTAGACGTTTGAGGGACAGCCGATGAAGTCCATAGGCTGGCATTATGCAGACAAACCTAACAGGTAATTGCTAACAGGAAGTGAGACTGGAGTTTCTGACACTCACTTCAGCACAGCAGTTCAGAATCAATTCTTACTTTTAGGAGACAAAACTCATGAAATTTGATCTTTAAACTTTTGCAGACCTTTTACATTTACAAACAGCTATTTTACAATGCATGAAAACTAATATTTGGGGTAAAAATAATATGAATATTAAGTACTCCTGCCCTGAGAGCAGCATATAGTTCAGTAAAAATAATATGAATATTAAGTACTCCTGCCCCAATAGCAGCACATAGTTCAGTAAAAAGAACAGTAATATGAATATTAAGTACTCCTGCCCTGAGAGCAGCATATAGTTCAGTAAAAATAATATGAATATTGAGTACTCCTGCTCTGAGAGCAGCGCATGGTTCAGTAAAAATAATATGAATATTAAGTACTCCTGCCCTGAGAGCAGCACATGGTTCAGTAAAAATAACAGTGATATTAATACTGAGTACTCCTGCCCTGAGAGCAACACATAGTTCAGTAAAAAGAACAGTAATATGAACATTGAGTACTTCTGCCCTGAGAGCAACACATAGTTCAGTAAAAATAATAGTAATACGGACCTATTGAGTACTCCTGCCCTGAGAGCAGCATATAGTTCAGTAAAAAGAACAGTAATATGAATATTAAGTACTCCTGCCCTGAGAGCAGCAGATAGTTCAGTAAAAATAATATGAATATTAAGTACTCCTGCCCTGAGAGCAACACATAGTTCAGTAATAATAATATGAATATTGAGTACTCCTGCTCTGAGAGCAGCGCATGGTTCAGTAAAAAGAACAGTAATAGGGACCTATTGAGTATTCCTGCCCTGAGAGCAGCACATAGTTAAGTAAAAAGAACAGTAATAGGGACCTATTGAGTATTCCTGCCCTGAGAGCAACACATAGTTCAGTAAAAAGAACAGAATTTGAAATCTGAGACTTTGTTTCATATTAAAAGTACCAAAGCACAATGCTTATTGCGATATATTGGATGGAAGTGCCCTTCAACATTCCTTCCATTAACTGAAAACAGACTAGACTAATCGATTCTTGGGATTTAAGAATTGATATTGTTCCGTAAAAATGGCAGATGGGAGTTTTACTTACTCAAACATGTTCTGAGGGCAGAAAGGAAAATGATTGGTTCACAGATTCAACCAATGAAATTGAAGCAGAGGCGGGGTCAGGAAATTTGAACGTGCGTGTGTGTGGAGGAGGAATACATCAGACAGATACGTTACTGACGCTTCGTGGGAGGCATTTATAACAAGGTAAGTGAATTTACCATGTATTTTAATTAAACAAACAAACAAACAAAAACAAAAAAACCCATCTCAAACCTTTAGTGAGATAATTAGCGAACAAAGATGCACAGAACAAATAGTATGCATTTTCATTAGACTGCTTCATCAATCGATCGCACCAAAGCTGCTAATGAGGTAAACATGCTTTTCCAATGCTACCGCGGTATCTGTGAAACCGATATGAGTGACAACATAACTAGTTCAAATCTCCATGACATTTCATCAGTCAGTTAGCGTTAGCATTAGCATTAGTACTGCTCTCAGGGCAGGAGT
This sequence comes from Onychostoma macrolepis, assembly GCF_012432095.1. Lineage (NCBI taxonomy): Eukaryota > Metazoa > Chordata > Actinopteri > Cypriniformes > Cyprinidae > Onychostoma > Onychostoma macrolepis. The sequence goes on from NC_081163.1 coordinate 36,454,657, forward strand.
ACTCAATATTCATATTACTGTTCTTTTACTGAACTATGTGCTGCTCTCGGGCAGGAGTACTCAGTATTAATATCACTGTTATTTTTACTGAACTATGTGCTGCTCTCAGAGCAGGAGTACTCAATATTCATATTACTGTTATTTTTACTGAACTATGTGCTGCTCTCAGAGCAGGAGTACTCAATATTCATATTACTGTTATTTTTACTGAACTATGTGCTGCTCTCAGAGCAGGAGTACTTAATATTCATATTATTTTTACTGAACTATGTGCTGCTCTCGGGCAGGAGTACTCAATAGGTCCCTATTACTGTTCTTTTTACTGAACTATGTGCTGCTCTCGGGCAGGAGTACTCAATAGGTCCCTATTACTGTTCTTTTTACTGAACTATGTGCTGCTCTCAGAGCAGGAGTACTTAATATTCATATTACTGTTCTTTTTACTGAACTATGTGCTGCTCTCAGGGCAGGAGTACTCAGTATTAATATCACTGTTATTTTTACTGAACTATGTGCTGCTCTCAGGGCAGGAGTACTTAATATTCATATTATTTTTACTGAACTATCTGCTGCTCTCAGGGCAGGAGTACTCAATATTCATATTATTTTTACTGAACTATGTGCTGCTCTCGGGCAGGAGTACTCAATAGGTCCCTATTACTGTTCTTTTTACTGAACTATGTGCTGCTCTCGGGCAGGAGTACTCAATAGGTCCCTATTACTGTTCTTTTTACTGAACTATGTGCTGCTCTCAGAGCAGGAGTACTTAATATTCATATTACTGTTCTTTTTACTGAACTATGTGCTGCTCTCAGGGCAGGAGTACTCAGTATTAATATCACTGTTATTTTTACTGAACTATGTGCTGCTCTCAGGGCAGGAGTACTTAATATTCATATTATTTTTACTGAACTATCTGCTGCTCTCAGGGCAGGAGTACTTAATATTCATATTATTTTTTACTGAACTATGTGCTGCTCTCGGGGCAGGAGTACTCAATAGGTCCCTATTACTGTTCTTTTTACTGAACTATGTGCTGCTCTCCGGGCAGGAGTACTCAGTATTAATATCACTGTTATTTTTACTGAACTATGCGCTGCTCTCAGGGCAGGAGTACTCAATAGGTCCCTATTACTGTTATTTTTACTGAACTAGGTGCTGCTCTCAGGGCAGGAGTACTCAATAGGTCCCTATTACTGTTATTTTTACTGAACTAGGTGCTGCTCTCAGGGCAGGAGTACTCAATATTCATATTATTTTTACTGAACTATGTGCTGCTCTCAGGGCAGGAGTACTCAATATTCATATTACTGTTCTTTTTACTGAACTATGTGCTGCTCTCAGGGCAGGAGTACTCAATAGGTCCCTATTACTGTTATTTTTACTGAACTATGCGCTGCTCTCAGGGCAGGAGTACTCAATAGGTCCCTATTACTGTTATTTTTACTGAACTATGTGCTGCTCTCGGGCAGGAGTACTCAATAGGTCCCTATTACTGTTATTTTTACTGAACTATGTGCTGCTCTCAGAGCAGGAGTACTTAATATTCATATTATTATTACTGAACTATGTGCTGCTCTCGGGCAGGAGTACTCAATAGGTCCCTCTTACTGTTCTTTTTACTGAACTATGTGCTGCTCTCAGGGCAGGAGTACTCAATAGGTCCCTATTACTGTTATTTTTACTGAACTATGTGCTGCTCTCGGGCAGGAGTACTCAATAGGTTCTTTTACTGAACTATGTGCTGCTCTCAGGGCAGGAGTACTCAATAGGTCCCTATTACTGTTATTTTTACTGAACTATGCGCTGCTCTCAGGGCAGGAGTACTTAATAGGTCCCTATTACTGTTATTTTTACTGAACTATGTGCTGCTCTCGGGCAGGAGTACTTAATATTCATATTATTATTACTGAACTATGTGCTGCTCTCAGAGCAGGAGTACTTAATATTCATATTATTATTACTGAACTATGTGCTGCTCTCAGAGCAGGAGTACTTAATAGGTCCCTATTACTGTTATTTTTACTGAACTATGTGCTGCTCTCAGAGCAGGAGTACTTAATATTCATATTATTATTACTGAACTATGTGCTGCTCTCAGAGCAGGAGTACTTAATATTCATATTATTATTACTGAACTATGTGCTGCTCTCAGAGCAGGAGTACTTAATATTCATATTATTATTACTGAACTATGTGCTGCTCTCAGAGCAGGAGTACTTAATATTCATATTATTATTACTGAACTATGTGCTGCTCTCAGAGCAGGAGTACTTAATATTCATATTATTATTACTGAACTATGTGCTGCTCTCAGAGCAGGAGTACTTAATATTCATATTATTATTACTGAACTATGTGCTGCTCTCAGAGCAGGAGTACTTAATATTCATATTATTTTTACTGAACTATGCGCTGCTCTTGGGGCAGGAGTACTTAATAGGTCCCTATTACTGTTATTTTTACTGAACTATGTGCTGCTCTCGGGCAGGAGTACTTAATATTCATATTATTTTTACTGAACTATGTGCTGCTCTCGGGCAGGAGTACTCAATATTCATATTATTTTTACTGAACTATGTGCTGCTCTCGGGCAGGAGTACTTAATATTCATATTATTATTACTGAACTATGTGCTGCTCTCGGGCAGGAGTACTTAATATTCATATTATTATTACTGAACTATGTGCTGCTCTCGGGCAGGAGTACTCAATAGGTTCTTTTACTGAACTATGTGCTGCTCTCAGGGCAGGAGTACTCCGTATTAATATCACTGTTATTTTTACTGAACTATGTGCTGCTCTCAGAGCAGGAGTACTTAATATTCATATTATTATTACTGAACTATGTGCTGCTCTCAGGGCAGGAGTACTCAATATTCATATTATTATTACTGAACTATGTGCTGCTCTCGGGCAGGAGTACTCCGTATTAATATCACTGTTATTTTTACTGAACTATGTGCTGCTCTCGGGCAGGAGTACTCCGTATTAATATCACTGTTATTTTTACTGAACTATGTGCTGCTCTCAGAGCAGGAGTACTTAATATTCATATTATTATTACTGAACTATGCGCTGCTCTTGGGGCAGGAGTACTCC